>NC_140461.1:14662804-14950304 GCF_051167445.1 Perissodus microlepis | reverse complement strand
AGGAGGTGGAGCTGGAGGTAGCAGATTTGTGCCCAGGGTGGTCAGTATTAGAAAGGAGTTTATCAGAGGGACAGCTTGGACATGTGCAGAGGAGGGATAGTTGGAAACAGTGGACAAAGGATGTTGGATATAAATGCCGAGCTGGAGGAAAATAGGATGATGTAGTGACGGAGGACATGCCGGGGGTTGTGTGACAGAAAAGGCCACATCAGTATCCAGGTGGATTCACCTGGATACTGGAAATTTGTGTGTTTCACACTGTGCTCAGTCAGCTCGGTTCATCAGCTGCTGCCAGTCCAGGTTTACACCCCCGTCCCCTACTAAACACGCACACACACATTTTGGTCCCAGTATGTTATTGCATAAATAGGAGAGACATCATTAGATGATGACTGACAGCTGTGGCAGCCAATCTCTCCTGGCACTGCCCCCTGAACCCTCAGCTTCACCCCCTGCACTGCAGCTGAGCCAAAATCAGACCCTGCTACCACAATCTTACTGAGAAAAGGGACACCGCATGCTTACGCCGTAGCCAGCTCAGTAACAAGGCAGGCTCACCATCAAGCATTTCCTGTTTATCATCTATTGTGCTGTAAATGGGACAGTAATTTATAAAATAAACAGCATGCTGTGATAAATCAAGCTTAAAATTAACGACCGAAAGCATACATTTATCAGGACAGTGTTTACTTGCTTGTTACTTTAAGACAGAAGTTGGGTCATTTTCTCATAGACATACAATCACGCTTCTTTCTGGAAGCAGAGTAGTTGCCCCCTGCTGGTCACGAGCAAGAATGCATGTTTAAAGCTTCACTTAAAAGCTGGCTTTGCTTTTCAGACCCTGAATTGCGATGGCCATCTTTTATATACTGAAATTTGTTCTCACCCTTCTGAGAAGTATCATCTACTGGAGTACCCACAGAGTGTAACCATGAAATTACACATATAATGTAACGGTGTCTCTGAGACTTTCGCGAAACATTTGGGAGTTCATGTCCAGTTCAAGTCTGGCGACGTATTAACATTTTATGCAGCTGATTCTTCCAGAAGTGTTCTTGTCTCATATGTGGTCCGGTTCAGTTATACTCTATACTTAAGGCCACAGTGCATGGATGCTAACCTCGTCTAAACTCAGTAAGTTAGAAGCAGCTTGTAGGAGATCTAACTTGAGTTGCACGAGAGGAGGAAATATGATTCACAGGGTGATGTGAGGTACTTGTTTAAAAAGATGAAATTTCCATGTGCTGTGATGTGAGATGGGCAGAGACTGTTGTGACTTGTGCGAATCTTCTGTTTTTTTATGTTTATCTAACTAGACAGCCTGCATTTTATTTAAACTAATGGAAAAGTAAAGACACACTTTAAAAACCAGCTCAGAGACACTGAGGGAAACTAGTTTGATTCCCTCTGGGACAGGCAGAGCTGCATGATATCTAGATTTTGCTTTGAGCCCCTTAAAGTGATATTTCTTCCACTCCTCAGGGAGGTTAAAGGTCAGGCTCAGCTGCTGAGTGCCCTGCCTGGAGCTGATTAGGATCAGCATCCTGCTTAAGGACACTTCGGCAAGACAGATGCAGCCTGTCACAGTCGTCCAGTTGAAGGACGTTTTGTTTAATCAGGAACAGCACATGCTGCTGTAAGCCATGCTCAAACTATCACACATGGTCATGAGCTCCAGATAACGGCCGAATGACTAAGATTGCAGATAGAAACAGCCACAATGAATTTTCTTAGTAGGGAAGCTGGTAAGGTTGGGTGATATGTGAGCATTTTCTAAATGGCCAAGTCCAACTGATAACAATTACCATGCGTTTACAGTTCAAGGTGTGCATGGGCAACTGGATTTAAAATTTACCTGTTTACAGATTTAAATTATCAAGGCGGCAAACCTCCATCCATCCATTCACCCATCCAATTAACAGCTGGTCCATTTCAATCAACCCCAAAAGACAACCAGTGTTGGACTCCATAATTGTCCAGTGAACCAACCTTAGTAGCTTACAGCCTCCATACAAACTGAGTGAGGAGCTTGAGCATCATCAGGGAGCTTGGAGTACACCTCCTGCTCGTTTGTGTCAAAAGCATCCAGTTCAGGTGGTGAAGCAGTCCAATCAAGACAAAACCTGGGAGCCTTACCTTGGAGACTTTTTGGTCACGCCCAACTGGAGACCTTGCAGATCACAACTCGTTGGAGGGACTTCTATTTCAAAGGAGGAATAAAAGTGAACATATAAAGATTGACTAAATGTTTACCCCACAAATGGAGCTAAAGTTGTTTCAATAATGGCAACTAAACCTGGGTGTGACATGCAAATTCTGTGTCAGAATTCATCTGTTGAGAACTGAGAACACAGAAATAACGCGTGGGTGCATGGGGTTATCGAGTTCATAGTCGCGTGCAGCTGTGGCCATAGATCCCAACTGTAGCCAGAGTCATGAACTCTTCAGATAACTTCACAAGAAGTGATTTCTGTAAATATGTATTTGGATATATCGGCCATTCATGTGTCTCACCGCAGCGAGAGTACTGTGTGTGCGCGCGTGTGTGTGTGTTGTTGACCTCTTGGCTGCTTTCCGAGTTAATCTATCCGTGGATGTGATCAGATTACTGTGGATTATACTGACTGAGGTTCCACCAAGACTGCATGACACACTCACATACACACTCGCAGACTTTCAGATGAGCGCACGATAACCAAACTGACACAGTAATGCATGTAAGCTCTGAGAACCCCACATAGTAAATATGAGCTGACACTTGTTAAGACACACATGCACAGTTGGCCTGATCTGACGGAGGCTTAAAGTCCATCCCAGTATTAGAAAAGCAGGTGTGATGGCTCTGGTGTGCACAGGTAGATGCTTCAGTCTGCAGGTAACAAAACGTTTATAAAGTCATATTGTTTCTTGAAGTTGGTGTCTGGCTATATTTTGATGTTAAAATGTGAGAGGACTACATGTTTGAGTTGATTGACACCCTGTGGTTATTTAGAAGCAGCGCTCTCGATTCCCTTCACACCAAAGAAAAGAAACTGCTGTTTTCGAACATGATATTGGTTTTGACAGTCTCAGTGTGTGTTCATTATATTGCCGACTTCAGTGCTTTGACATACAGCGTGTTCTCGTCACGTTGTGAAATGCTGCTCACATCCCGCCAGGTGTCATTTCCTCGCCGCCCCATCCAGCTGCCTGTCTCTCTGTGTTAAAGCCTGACATAAAAAATAAAGAAAAAAACCCACACACACTGACTTTTCTCAATCAATATGTTTTCCATATTGCTCAGTGTGTGGTAAGATGCTTAATCCTGCTCTTTATAAACCACCAGCAAAGTACAGAGATAAACGCACGCTGTTTGGTGGCTTAAAGCAAAAAGAACAAACCAATCACCGCAAAAGAAAAACAGAAAAACCAAACAAAAATGGGTTAAACCTCTTAGACGCTTAAAGACATGTTAGCAGCAGCTTTGTGAAGAACAACAAAGTACAGTATGACAAGCAGAAGGTGTTTTAAACATAAATGTAACATTATCCCGTCTCAGGAGACAGGAGTGTCGTGGATAGATATAGAGCTGGACACAAGCTGGCTTTACACCATGACTCATTCCTTTGTGTGTGTGTGTTTGCTTGTGTGTATAAAGTCCCTCTTTTGACTCTGTGTCATGACCATCTGTCCGATGGCAGAATAAGCAAACGGCTGCCCAAGTGACGCGATGCAAAACAGAAAAATGAAGTGAGAGACACACACAAAGAAAGTGAAAGACAGACAGGAAGAGAGCTGCTCACAGGCCGGGACCAAAGAGCGAGAAATGAAAAATAGAAATCCACTTATAAGGTTTGTTGTTATCTTCTCATGAGCTAGATGACAAGATTAATATCTTTCTCACATCCGTCCAGTAAATGTGTATCTACAGCCAGGGCTCACTTAGTTTGGATTAACAACTGGAAAATTGATCCCGGCCAAGAAAGGGTCTGGCTCTTGAAGCCACTTGAACATTGTTTTAAAATTCTAGTGGAGATCATCTGAGCTTTTGAGGAAATGAGGAAGATTCTGCACACAAACAATATTTCCATTTGATGAAACATTGCAGCCATGACAGAGTATGATCTGTAATCATAGCCTGCATATAAAAATTGGATGTAGCCACTGTGATGTCACCTTGGATGTCAGATTTGGATTCTTAATGTTGGTATTATTTATTGTTGATTAGCAATAGACTCTACTAATAAAATAATAGAATTTCACTCATCAAAACTGAAGCACAGAAGTCTTGGACTGGTTCGTCCCCCGCTGCAGGCTGTCTTATTTGTCCGATACTTGTATGAAAAAGGAGATGCCAACAGGACAAACGTAGTCGACAGGTCCTGTTCAGTGACTGCAGGTAGCAGAGGTGAGGCCAAGGAGACAGTTACCGGACCAGCTGCCTGTGTCAGCACATCTCTCAAAGCAGCACCTAATTTTAGGCCTGGCCTGGCGTTTATATAGCACTTTTCCTGATCTTATTGACCCCTCGAACTGCTACAAGCTGACAGACTACAAGCCACATTTACCCACAGACTCACATAGCACTTCATCTGATTAAAATCCACGGCCAGTTTATACAGATCAGCCATAACATTTTAACCACCTGCCAAATGTTGTGTTGGTCCACCTTTTCCTCCCAAACACCTCTGACCCAATGACGCATGAATTCCACTAGACCCCTGAAGGTGTGCTTTGGTATCTGCCACCAAGATGTCACCAACCGATTCTGTAAGCTCATCAGTTGTTAGGTGGGAGCTCCATGGATCGGAATTGTTTGTCTAACACATCCCACAGATGCTCGATTGGATTGAAATCTAGAGGATTTGAAGCCCAGGTCAGCACCTCAAACTTATTACTGTGCTCCTCAAATCATTCCTGAAACATTTTTTCTTTGTGGCAGGTCGCATTATCCTGCTGAAAGAGGCCACAGCCATGAGGGAGTACTCTTTCTATCTAAGGATGTGCATGCATCGCAGCACTGCTTAGGTGGTACATGTCAAACTAATATCCACATGGATGGCAGGACACTGCCCAAGGCATTACGCTGCCTCCGCCTGCTTGCCTTCTACTCATAGTGCATCCGGATGCCAGCTTCTCCCCAGATAAACAACGCAGATGGTCATCCACGTGATCTAAAAGAAAACGTGATTCATCAGACTAGGCCGTCTTTTTCCATCACTCTGTTGTCCAGTTCTGATGTTCACATGGCCCTTATTGGCACCTTCATGGGGCACCCTAACTGGCCTGCAGCTTTGCAGTCCCACATGGAACAAACTATGATGCACGGTTTATTCTGACACTTTTAATCAGAATATGCATTAACCTGTTTGGCTGTTTAAGCTACAGTAGCTCATCTGTTGGATCGGACTACGTGGGTCAGCCTTGTGCATCAATCACGTGCATCAATGAGCCTTGGCTGCTCATGACCAGGTTCACCACTGTTCACCTTCCTTGGACCACTTTTGTTAGATACTAACCATAAAGACCAGGAATACTCCACAAGAGCCACAGTTTTGGAGATGCTCTGACCCAGTCGTCTAGCCAGCACAGTTTGACCCTTGTCAGACTCGCTCGAATGGATGGTGAGAGCAATCCAGTGAAGGCACAGAATGGTTCTAGCCAGGGTTCACATGAGGAGTCTTCATGCTGTGAAGCGTCAGTGTTAAACATTGTAGTGAGCCTTAACAAAATCCAAATGTGTTGCTGGGGCAGAAAAGAAAATCACCCCTGTACAGTTGTTATGAAGGGGAAATTAGCTTTTGGAGCCTGCCTCGTGAAGCTATTAGAGGAACTGGAGTTCTTAGCACTTTGTGTTGCTTTATTTTTTAGCCCCAGAGGTTGCAGCTTAGTTTGATGCTGTGGAAAAATCATTGAGATTCAATTAACAGAACAAACCACATGAACCCGACATCAAGGGGTTAACAGTTGCTCAACATCGTGCCTTTCTCTGTTTCCAAAAGCCCACAGTGCATCACTGAGGTTGATTTTATTTCTCTTTAAGTGGACATCATTCTAATCAGTCATTTTTTTGTGCTTTGAGGAGAGCCAAAGATGGGCTGAGGCCACTTTCACTAAGAGGTTTTCAAGCCGTTCATATGATGTGAGCTATAAAAATAGCTCGTCAACATCTGCTCCCTACTTACTCGTTTAAATCATGTCTCAATCAGCGATTTGTCATATTTATAGTAACCATTTGTTGATAAATCACACGCCTGGCTCCTTACAGCACTGCATTGTTCTCATTATCTCCTAACGTTTTCTATCTCGGTGTGATCTGTGATGGAGAGTACTTCCCATAAGTCACAGAGAAGTTTACACGGGAAGCACGTAGCTCAAATGTACCAGGGATTTATTTTCCCCCAACTTTATCTCCAATTACCTTTTCTCTGGTTGACTCCTCTTTCATCTTCCAGCTATTATTTTAAGAGTATTTCTTGCCTTTTTGCTCACCTCCATCTCCAACTGTCTTCTTTGTTTAAAAAAAAAAAAAAAAAGACAAACGAATCCTTTTGGGGACAAAGAAAGAGAGAGCGAGATTGAGTTTGTTCAGACCTGCTGTTGTGAGATGGCTAAAGAGGTTGCAGGGTCACAGATTTGGAGCGAGAAGATATCCGTGTGGAACAAGGAACCGCCTTCATTATTCAAATAAGCCAAGCTACACTCCTGATAGATCAGGGATGTCGGACTCCTTTTACATCGTAGGCCACATACAGCCCACCTCGACCGTAAGTGGGCCAGACCGGCGAAACTTCCTGTTGTGTCAGTGTTAAGACATTTACACAGTGAATCGCTGAAAAAAGAAGAGATGTAACTAAAAACAGTTGGCCTCGTTGTGGAGTCTGTCCCTGTGTGGGTTCAATCTCGGTACCCTCTTCCCCTCTTTAGGTCAAAAAACATGCATTTTAGGTTAACTGGCACTTCTAAATCATTAAATTGAATGGTTGTCTCTCTCTCTCTCTCTGTAAGCCCTATCCAGGGTGTTCACCCCATGACAGCTGTGATAGGCTCCGGCCCCTATGACCCAGAGTTGGATAAGCAGAAGAAAATAGATCTCCTCAGTTTTAGTTTTTCTCACTTTCCTCAGGTTTGTCAGCACAGCAGCCAGTCGGGGGCTTTGGTGTATATGTTGTATGTGACTAAGATCTTTTGTAATACCCCGCTACCCCACAGTATAGTGTTAAAAAAGACTAACATAGAAACTCATAAAACCTAAAGCTATATTTCCAGACACTAAAAGCTAAACTGAAGCAAGCGAATTGAGTTAAATTGAACTGAAACAAAAAACTTGAGATGAATTAAAAATGGAAACTAATGAGGAAAAAAATTGGAACTAATCACTCTAACAGACTGAGTATTATCAGCACCTGTACTTTTCCTGCTGTAGCAAAGAAACGTGTAAAAATGTCTCTAGTGCACGACATAGTGTTTAATGGTGTACTGTACAATGGCCTTCTGCTTTACTGATGCAATTAAATATCAGTAGAATCTACGGGGTGTAGGTCACTTTACCTCCACAAATTGTAAAGGCCAGGAGAAGTGTTTACTAAAAATGAGGACTTCATTTAGAAGTTTTTTTCTTTTCTTTTTTTTCAATTCATGATATATAAAGTCCTCTGGTAAGGTTTATATCAGCTGTGTTAGGTTAGATCCCCTGGTTATCCAGTGTCTTTGTGCACTGGCCTAGGTCTGCTTTGCACATTTGATGTTGTGCACGATGCTGCTGCACATAAGCACAGATGCTTTAGATGGAGGCCTTTTCACAGCAGCGTTTCAGCATGTAACTGCTTCTGTAGTGGGTCTGCGCGGTGGACTGGGAGGCATCCAGACGTATAAAGAAACAGATGACAGTTTCCTGGTGGGGGTGGGCGTGCTGGGAGAGAGTGAAGATGTGACAGATGCGATCAAATTTGTCTTGACAGAGACAAAGAGACACCTTGGCTGATATGAATAATTGTCTTATAATCACGTTAAAGTGTTTGGTCGTACTTGAAAGACTTGTGCAAACATGAGTATGATCAGCGACTGCAAAGAATACAGATCATCAAAACTAATGAGAATTCAAGAAGGGGGGGGTGTGTTCCTTTATAACAAGTATAATCTTAATTTGATCTCTTCTCAATCACTTATTATAATGAAAGGTGGCTTATTATTTGCTCATAATGCAGCCAGCATTTGAAGAGTTGATTGTAAAATGTCTGCAAGTTGTTTCCTTTTCAGAAAACTGCTTCACCAGGAAGAAGTCTTGCACCAATTTGTTGCTTTATTTTACCAGAAAATCAGCCCCCATGTTTTATTCTTACTCCTCAGAACCTGTCAGACCGTGTTTGCACAGGAAGTACACTGCCGGCTTTAGTCTTTATCCTACGCCGAACATTACTCTCTAACTGTGCGCACACTCATCTGTCCTGAGCACTTATAGAAATTGATTTTATGTAGGATTTTTTTTTATATATAGTTGTTGCAGGTAGTGGACGGTCTAATCTTATTGCAGTCACTGAGAAAAGGTTGTGGTTTCAGAACAGACTGAGACTCTGTCCACAGCAGATGATTTAAAAATCTGGCATACAGTTAAATGATGGGCAACAGTCACAGAAAACAACAGCAGTTGTTTTTGCTAACATTAATGCATAAAAAGCTGTGAAAATCCCTATTAGCCCTTCTGTCAGAGGTAGAAATTAACAGCTGAGTACGGTCTGCGGTGGTTTGTGACATCACGTCGTTATTGCCTGTCCTGAAGGCATAAAGAAAACAGATCAATAACACATTTTGGAGAGGCTGAAGGTGAAATGCGGGATACAGAGCAAATAAGAAAGCTGAATAAGAGTATTTCTGAAGTCAAGGGCAGCAGCCTGGACCCAGAGTGAATGCTGCTAATTGTGTTCCCTGCCAGCGTATCGATCCGGTGGGTTTTAATTGTAACTTATGTGGACAAGAGGATGGATGGGTGGCTCGGTCATCTGTCCATTTGTACAAATGGTGTGGGCAAGACGATGACGGTGTTTCTCAGAAGGGCTCAGAAAATGACCTTACAGGGATAAAATGAATGAGTGAAATTATGGAATCATAAACAGAAGAGGATGAAAGGAACAGCCAAATTAGTGAGTGAAATAACGAACGAGTCGACCTCTGAATCGCTGCCAGCATTGATTTTAAATGGCTAACGGAGAGAAACTGACAGGCTGTGGATGAGCACGGGAGTGTGCGTATTTTAACTGATGATGAAACCCTTCTAAAGCACACGTTGACTGGATAATTTATTGATTTTTAAGTGCTTTGACCGTTCAACATCTTTGACCAGTAGAGCCGTGTTTGCTGGACATCCTGTTATCTAAATAGTGAATTTGATTTCATGAGGTTTCACTGAAAAAAGGAGTGCTCAAACTGGAGGTGCTTTTCAGGCTCCAGAAAAGTCTAAACGCTCGGTTTCAAACTGCTCTGTTTGATGTCAAAGGGAGGGAATATCCTTAATGTGCTCTCATGCGTACAGCTCTGCTCACGCAGCCACCCACCTGCTGTTTAAACCTTTTTCTGAAGGAAAGCCAATCAGATCAAAGTTGGCTTATAAAGATAGAGGAGCTAAAATGTCCATCAAGGTCCAGTATAAGATAAATGGGGATCATTTACGAGCTGGGACTCACGCAGAGCTACTCAAGCGGTGTCCAAGACTTGAACTAGTGAAGCTAAAATGAGCTCTTTCCATTCTGCATGTTACGTTGCATTGTGATGTCCCATTTTGTCTTTCCTTGCACATTTCTCTGTGTAATCTTCACAGCGCTTCCAAATACAAACAAATCAGATGTTCATACACTCAACTCACTTCTGTTTGCCTTGCTTCAGGTTTGTTTGCTGTTTGTACCCAAGCTCACAGTGTGAGAACTGTGACTAACCGCCTTTCTCAATGTTTTCAGGATGACTGGGTGTCCAGGGACTTGTCCGGTAGGACCAAAGGTCACAACTCCGACGACAAAGCCCACGGCCCGGAGACACTGCCACCAGGTAGGAAACTTCCCCACAAATCATATATCACAACCTCTCTGGCCCAGTTACACGGCTAAATGGGGACATTCAGAGAGCAAACCTCTGAGGTGCTACAACTTCAATAGAGTCAATGCAACAGGCTGAGAAACATCTGTTTTTATTCCAGATGCTGTTTCTCCTTGTTAAAACCACACACCATATATCAGTTTTCGATGTAGCCACTGTGGCCTCAGCTATTGGGGGGTGGAGTCCTGCTTTCAGTATATTGTTGTTTTTGTTTTTTAAACCACACATCACAGGAGGAGGAGTGGATCTGACTGTAAAAACTGTGGATGCTCACTCTTATACAGTAGTGACTTGTAAATTAGTGGAGCCAAAAGCAAGCTGTGGCTTACTGTCTGTATTTAATTAAAATGAGGCCATAATTAAAAAAAAACATCATACATAATTAAGGTTTGATACGAGCAATTGAGATGACATACTTGTTAATAAAGTGTTTGCAAGGGTAATAAATCATGCAAGAAGTAGACTTCTTATCTTTGCAAGCACACATTGTTAGAAAAAAAAATCACATTTACTTGTCAGGCTTGGCAGCTTTTTCTATCTTTTATATACAGTTTATTGCTCACAATGCATCTTGACAGCCATTGGTTGTGTTGTCCTAATAACGCTTAATTTGTCCTGTGCAGACAAGGGAATGGGGCTTCAGAGCTCTGGTAAGCTGTCTTCTTCTTAACTTCTTAAACTTGTAGCTAACGTAGTAGTACATTTGCAGTAGTGCTCCCGAGACCTGCTGTCCTGTAAAAGTAGTGTAGTAGTTCCCTTTAACTGGCAGGAACGATTCATGTCTGAGGCACACGTGTGTTAAATTTATCTTTTATTCTTGATCCTTCAGGATCTGTGGAGTTCACTTTCTCATTGCTTGCAGTTGTGACTGAACTCTAGGAAAAGGCACGACACAAATGCATACCAGCTGCAGAGCATGTGCACTGCAGTCACTGTAAACCACATTCATGTATCCAGAGAGTATTCCGCATCATGTTCCCACAACCGAAACCATTTCCTTTTTCAAAACGCGGTAACACAGCAGCATAGTTTGTTTTATTACCAGTAGAACATGAACATCCTTAACCTTATTGTGTTTGAATAACCACAGCGAGGGAACCCAATGAAATACGCACATCTGTATGATTCCGACTTAAAAACAGGTTGGAGCCGATTGCCTGTCCAAAATAATTCAGGCAGCCAATTTCGATCTTCCCACAAACCAACTATGCGTCTCCACCCAAACTCTGAGAGACATTGTTTCAGTGTCCAGCAGCCAAGAGGAGAGCAGGAGGAGAATCTGATTTCTCATTCAGCACCCGTCGTCAGGCTGACTCAAAGCAGCAGAAGCAGCCAACGCCCCTCCTTCACAGGCCCGTGACCTGCGAACGCTGAACACACTCTCTCTTATCTGATCCAGCAATGCTATCCAATTTGAATGTTGAAGTGAGGGCATTTCAATTTGAGGGTGACTTTACACTCAGCAATGACAGCGTATCACAACATCACCCAGAGCACACAAGGACACTTAAGAAGAGGAGAAAGAAAACAGAAGGAAAGTGTTGAGAAAGCAAGAGAACAAGGAGATGGAGCCTAAGAGATACGTGGAAGAGTAAAAGATTTACTAATAAAAACAGAGTAAATGAGTAAGTCTTTGGGTTCGTCAAAGATGGGTGCTGGTTATGTTTTGTTTTCTAGCTAATCCTACTCAGACAGTCATTATAAAGTAAAAAGGTGAGGCGATACCTCAGATCTTCATTTTAAAAAAATTAAAGCATAAACGTACTGACTAAACTGTGTCACTCTATGTTAGAAATGTTTCATTGTTGCACTGACGCCTTGTTATTTTTCATGGTTGTTTTTAAGCGTTTTGTTATCGTTTTACCGTTTGAGCATGCCAAAAATATGTTTTATTCAAACAAGGGGAAAAAATGACTAAGATGGGGAGGGAGCAACAGCATGCTCCTTCCATTCAACACATCCAAATCCTCTGAAACAAGAAGAAAAAATCTTTTTCAGAGAAGTCCAAACAAGCCTGCACTGGCCCTCTTCCAGATCCGAATCCTTTACAAAGTGAAGAAAAAACTCCTCAAAGCTCTCAGTATGTGTTATTCTTTCTAGTGAACGTTTGGCATCATTTGTCTTGTCTGGTACTAAACATTTATTTGCGCTCGCCGGCTACTTCGTCAGTACCAGGCTGATCCCTCTTTGCCTTCAGAACTCCCTTAATTCATCATAGCTTCGATTCGCCAAAGTGCTGGGAAATATTTCTGTATTCAAGTCTGCCACCAACAACCATCCCACATTCAGACTCACAGTGGGGTATATAATTATTTGATCCCCTGCTGAATTTGTAAGTTTGCTCACTTCCAGAGAAATGAGCAATCTATAATTTTTTTTTAATTGAAACAGATTAAAAAAACAAAATACCAGGAAAAAAAAACGCATTACACAAGTTAAAGTATTTAAACTCCTACAACCAGAATTCTGGCTCTTATAGATTAAGTACACCTGTCTACAAAATCAGTTTCTTTCAGTCCAACTTCTCCACCACCATGTGTGAGACTAAAGAGCTGTCAGATGATGTCGAGGGACAGGACTGTAGACGTGAATGAGGCTGGAACAGGCTACAACGTCATCAGTGAGAAGGTGACACCTGTTTGTGTGATTAGCCAAGATATGTGATGTGGGGTGGGGGTTCAATTCTTTGTGAGCAAGCTTACAAATTCAGCAGGGGATCAAATAATTATTTCCCCAATCACCTTGACCATGTCAACATGCCTAAATTCATTGAACTGCAGCCATGTGATTTGCTGATTAGGTGGGCCTAATAAAGTGGCTGCTGAGTGTAGTTATTTAAAATGATGCTTTTATAGATTTTTGGCTACAACTTTAGCTGACGCCACTTTGTTTACTTTTTATATTTATGTTCTTGTGGATGCAAAGGAGTCGAAGCGGCTCAGAGTCCAGTGGAATTTCTTTCTGAACAAATTTTCTCACGCGTCACCTCGACCTCTTCCCAAAACGTTTTAGTCTTTGTGCCAGTGAAACAACAGAGTTGTTTCAGTCTGTGTGTTTAGCGCATATTTCTGTTATTATAGTGATTTAACTTGTCACAAGCTTTAGCCAACTGTGGTGTGTTAATCTCAGTCCCTGCAAGTGGAGCGATCCAATTCTCTGCTGCGATTTTAGTTTCTAAATCTGCTGAAAACGCGTTATAAAAATTCAGATTTGACGCCCTTCCATTTATCTACTTCTTTCTAGCTATTTGCTGAATAAGACGCAGACAGTGGCAGTGTTGGTCAGAGTATTCATTTATTTATAGATGAAGTGCCGTAGTGAATCGAGGTCTTGATAAATGACTCTGTGTGGGCGCATTTTCAGCAGTCGCAGTCCTATGAATCTACGGAGTGTTTTGTAGCACATGGGGAAGCAGTCTTTTCCCTACTTAAGCCTAAAATAGTAATGCAGCTTCAGTAACGCCAAATTCAATAACTTGGGAATCTTTTAGCTTTTGCATATTAACATCCTTCTCAGTGACTAAGTGGCAGGTTCGTGAATGCATCACTTGGTGCACGGGAGCAGCGGCACAGATTGGTGCTGCAGTCTGGAGTTCAGGCAGTGGGATCAGGATGCTATGGAAGCCCGTTTCCGCCACTAAAAAAAAAAAAAAGGATCCATAACTCAAAATTTCGAGTTATTTTCTCGAAATTCCGAGTTGTTTTCTCGAAATTTCGACATATTAACTCGAAATTTCGATTTATTAACTCAAAATTTTGAGAAAAGTAACTCGAAATTTCGAGTTTGCGCTGCCAATCAGTAAACTACGTGAATAACGTCATTTCCTTGTTACCCGGAAGCTGAAGCCCTCAGCTACAAATGCTACAGCTAAGCTACCGGTATTACATCCAGTCGTGAATGCACAGATTGCTGAGTGTTTTCAGCCTGGCTTCACAAATGATGAAATCCCTGTGTTATTAGCTGAATCACATGGTGTTACTATCAGCAAACGTACTCGCGAAAGCGCCAATTTGTTGGGATCCGTTTTTGAGAGCGCGTTCCTCTGCGCCATATGCTTCCGGGTAACAAGAAAGCGACCTCATTCACATATATTTTTGATTGGCAGAGCTAACTCGAAATTTTGAGAAAAGTAACTCGAAATTTTGAGTTACTTTTCTCGAAATTTCGAGTTAATAAGTCGAAATTTCGAGTTAATAAGTCGAAATTTCGAGAAAATAACTCGAAATTTCGAGTTATGGATACTAGCTTTTTTGTTTTTATTTAGTGGCGGAAACGGGCTTCCATAGGATGCATCTCAATTGAAACGCATCCATTAAATACACATCGAGCACTGGTGCCCTCTGAGCTGTCTGCTAGGCAGTGAGGGCTCATGGTTCAGCACAGACTGGGGAATGACACTGAAATTGAATCCTTTTTGGCAGTTAGCATCACTTGGAAACGCGACGAGGGATTTCTACAAAATGCGGCAACAAACAAAAACAACAACCAGTCAGCCGCTGTGGGCTGAAACAGTTCAGCGACCGAGAGTCGGAGTGAGAGTGAAAGCTGTTCAAACAGCTATAATTTCAGCCAGCGGATCGCATCTTTGGCCAGTACTGCATGACAGAGACTGAGGCTGAGCGCACATGGATGTACCTGCCGAAGAGGCCTCGCGGTATCGCGAACACAGCAGAAAAACGGGGCAAACCCGGAGAGAGCGGAGCGTTAATCCGCTGAAGGAAGCGGAGTAATCAACCCCGGGTTTAACATTCATTTCACCACATCGCTTACTCGCTGCCACTAAACACAGATATCAGCAAGGACATCACACACTCTGACGCACGCGTCTCCGAGGCACCGTTACACAGTCGCGAGCGGATCATCGTCGCGAGCTTCGGCTAATTGACACGCGAACCACGTTCACGTGCTGCCACAGGAGACGCGCGCAGACGCACACGCGCTCTCCAATTTCTCTGCCATCCACGCGCTCATCTATGCTGGGGGAGATGGCGTAATCTCTCACTGCCACATGCTCGAGTCGTTAGCGTGGCAGCTGCACCCAGCTAATTAGTTGCGTTATTATTGGTGTGTGTCTGCGTCTCAATAGTCGGAGATAAACTGTGAAATTAAACGTGACGGCTTTCTCTGTTTATTCTGCAGTGTTTCAGTATTTTGGTCAAACAGACACGACACAAAACACTAAAAAAATATTTTCATTTATACTGAGCTCATAAATCATGTTTCTAAACTGCAACAAGTTAACAAGTGCTCCCCCCCCCCACCTCCTGACTGTCTGCGGTGCATATTAAATGTTCTTTTGTGTTTCCTGGCTTTACCAAAGTAGTCTCGCCCTGTCGGCTGAGTTGTCTCCCGCGTATTTTCGCATACAGGCGGCATAAATTTCATGTCAGCTTTCCTCAGTGCCATGTCGCTGCCTCGTCAAGCAGCAGCTTGAAGCAGCCAGGTTTCCTCGCTGTCAGTCGTGAAGGATTCTTGCATCAGCCAGGCTGCCTCCTACATTTCATATTCCCACTGATCTGTAATCCCATTCATTCGTCAGACGCATTCGCAGCCTTTGTTGAAGGTTTTAATATCGCGTTTGGTGGTGGCTTTTATTTTTGGATGTGCTGTATTTATTTAACGTGATTTCCCAGAAATTCACATGAGAAAATATTTCGTATTAAAACCTAGGTTCACCAGTTTTTTACCACCAGTGTTTTTAATATTTTTGGAGTGCATTTGAATATTTAATATACCATTTTTGTGGGTTTATAGCATCATATTATAGATGGTGCTTTTACAAAAAGATCTGAGGTTAGAATCAGAAAGCAAACCTGATTTAAATTTACCCAGTTTTACCTTTTGAAGGTTGTCTTCTCACACACACACCTGCGCTCCTTTTAGAGTTGCTATATTTAGGTTGCACCCTGGCAATACAAACATCAACTTCTCTTTCAAAATGACCCAAATGTCCTGTGAAGAATCGCTGCTTGTGATGAGAGCTGTGTCTCTGGCTATGACCGAGAGATCAAAGAGTAGTTTTCAGCTGAAGTAGGAGCGTGGACAGTCACAGTGGCTTTTGCGCCAGACTGTCAACACAAAGTTCTGCTGTAATGTCCCGAGGCACATGGAGGGAAAACATTTGAGAGAAACAATCTGACCTGTGCTGCATGCTGCTTTTTGGCCACATCAAACCCAAAATCAAGTCACTGCTGGCGCACAAAAAGGTGACCTTGAAGGAAATGGCACCTTCAAATAAATGAGCCTGGTCAAGTGGTCACAGAACTGACTGGGAAGCAGTGTGTGCCTCGCATCTACTGTGGATATCTCTGGTTGGAGATGTGCCTAATGTATGTGTGTGTGTGTGTGTGTGTGTGTGTGTGTGTGTGTCCATCCAGGTAAGGTGCGCTGGCAGGATTTTGACCAGGATCTGTATGTTGGAGCCACGGTGGTCCGGCCAGGTCAAGACCCCTACGCCAGAAATAAGTTCAACCAGGTGGAAAGCGACAAACTCCGAATGGACAGAGCTGTACCAGACACGAGACATGATCAGTACGTACCTATGTCACTGCACACACACACAGCTAATATGTGAAACACAATGACATCCCTCTTAACTTCTGCTTTTTCATGGGTGATCGAAAGGGGTTTTTTTTGCGAATACATGCTGTCTTATCACATTCGTTGATTTGACTAATTGATCCCAGACTGAATAAGATCTCTCAGGAACTCTCGCTATTGTGGTTACAGTGGAAACCAGGAAGTAGCAGTGGAGCAGACACTGTCTGCCTTAGTGCTAAAATAAACCCACAGGCTGTAAAAGCTGCGTATTGTTCTGCTTGTTGTAACGGACAAAACAAAATCATAAAATGACTTCGTTTGGATTCTTTTATTAGAAGAATATTAGGTTTTAGTCAGCTTGGATCTCAACAGGCCTTTTTGGCAGTGAAAAGTCCATTAGTGTTGTATAAGTCTGGTTACATGTCCTAACTTCTGGTACTACCCTTTTGTTAATAAAGACCAAATCGCTGGATTGTGTGAAAAAATGTCAGCAGAAAGGCCTTACACCTAAAGAACAGGCACCGCTGAAGTGTTGAAACCCTAAAGAGCACGTTTTTACTTTTTCTAATACAGCAGCAGAAAAAGGGATTTATATATGTAGCATCCAACCCTGTTTCCAAAATATTTGGAACACCATTTCCTGGACTTGTAGAGACTTCTTTATCTTGGATATATCTCACATGGACTAAGCAATACTAACAAATAACTTCTTAAGAAGCAAGCATAAAAAAAGTCATGGTGAAAGTTTAAGTCCTCTATATTTGGTATGATATAGGGTTTAAATGATTAATACAAACATTCCATATCACGTGTTTAAACTAAGATATTTATTAATGTATATTCTCATTCAATTTGATCCCTTTAAAAACATTTCAGTGAAGTTGTGACAGGGTGCAGCGTCATCTTGTCTTTAAACACCACTGTAAGCATGTAAGAACTGAGGAACAAAATTAAATGTGTTCCCAGCCTTTTTTGGTTTCGTATGGTTTTTAAATTTCATGACGCACCAAATGCTTTGAGCGAGTGAAAAACCGAGACTACGGGCTTTATCACGTGAACACTTACAGTGGAGCTGTGCCGCTGCAGTACGCGCAGGTTGTGGTTTACCATGGTCTTGCTGAAACGAGCAAGTCAGCCCAGAAAATAATTTAATCTCCATGACCGCAGACGTTGCTCCAAAACAAGTCCTTTTTTTTCATATCCTACAGAAAATAGCCTCCAGTTTTCCTCTCTGCCTCAGTTGCTCCTAAAAGAACTCCGATCGCTGTTTTATTTCTTTGCAAAGGGAGAGTTTAAAGTTGTTTTTATTAATGCAGAGAGAAACTGTATTCAGTGATGCTGATTCTTGCTCGAGTCCCTGAGGCCGTGTAGATATTTCCACTACAGAATTGCTTGTTTTCATCCAGTGCTCCCTGAAGCAATGAAGGTCATAGGCATGACAAGTACCAAGCTTTTATTTTGCTCCATAGATAATTGCAATCTACCGTGCATAAGTTCTTCAAATTCTCTGTGGTTTTATTTTTCATAATCTTATAGAATTCTAAACACCCCTCCATACTTTGCTTGTGAAATACCTTGAAATATGTTGATATTAGACTTTTTTGATGTTGTCAAAGGAGCTTGCAAAGAAAAGCGTCTGGACTTCTTTAAGTTTACTTGAAGACGTTTCACCTCTCATCCGAGAAGCTTCTTCAGTTCTAAGGTCAAATGGTGGAGAGTCCCAGATATAAACCTAGTGGGAGTATCCCCCCACAGAGGGACAAAAGGACCCCCTGATGATCTTCTAATCGCCTGAGCCAAGGTGTGAAACTGGGTGTGGGTCCCAATCAGCCAGAGTTTCGGGTGTGTTCATTGTGAAACCTGGCCCCACCTTATCATGCGAATTCCTGAGGTCAGATGGCCCAGGATGTGAGTGGGCGTTAAGGCGTCTGGGAAGGGATCTCAAAACTGGATTATAGATGGCAGAGAGTTGGTGTCGTAAACCCCCGCCTCTGTTCAAAGATGGTCGCTCACAGTGGACATAGATGGCTTCTTTCACTCCTCTTTCAAACCATCTGTCCTCTCTGTCCAAAATGTGAACATTGGCATCCTCGAAAGAGTGTCCTTTATCCTTAAGATGCAGATGGACTGCTGAGTCTTGTCCTGTGGAGGTGGCTCTTCTGTGTTGTGCCATGCGCTTGTGAAGTGGCTGTTTGGTCTCTCCAATGTAGAGGTCTGGGCATTCCTCGCTGCACTGTACAGCATACACCACATTGTTAAGTCTGTGTTTTGGCGTTTTGTCTTTCGGGTGAACCAGTTTTTGTCTGAGCGTGTTGCTGGGCCAAACAGCCACTTCACAAGCGCATGGCACAACACAGAAGAGCCACCTCCACAGGACAAGACTCAGCAGTCCATCTGCATCTTAAGGATAAAGGACACTCTTTCGAGGATGCCAATGTTCACATTTTGGACAGAGAGGACAGATGGTTTGAAAGAGGAGTGAAAGAAGCCATCTATGTCCACTGTGAGCGACCATCTTTGAACAGAGGCGGTGGTTTACGACACCAACTCTCTGCCATCTATAATCCAGTTTTGAGATCCCTTCCCAGACGCCTTAACGCCCACTCACATCCTGGGCCATCTGACCTCAGGAATTCGCATGATAAGGTGGGGCCAGGTTTCACAATGAACACACCCGAAACTCTGGCTGATTGGGACCCACACCCAGTTTCACACCTTGGCTCAGGCGATTAGAGGATCATCAGGGGGTCCTTTTGTCCCTCTGTGGGGGGATACTCCCACTAGGTTTATATCTGGGACTCTCCACCATTTGACCTTAGAACTGAAGAAGCTTCTCGGATGAGAGGTGAAACGTCTTCAAGTAAACTTAAAGAAGTCCAGACGCTTTTCTTTGCAAGCTCCTTTGACTACGATGACCTGGATGACTGAGAACCTTCACAGACTTTTTTGATGTTATTTATATAAAAAAGAAGAGGATTCCAAACATGTTACTGACCTACTCCATAATAGTCTAAATGATTAGTCCAGCTGCCGTAGTTAAAGTAGTCACCTGGCCTTACTTATATGTTGGTCAAAAGTAGACAGTTGGAGCCATTAGCCTACTAAAAAGAGCAAGGATGTGTCTCCTATTGATCTGGTATCGATGTCTTTGTAATTTGTGAGCGTGCTGCAGCAATCATTGTGAAACATTTCCAGGAGGAAAAAATAGCCCAGTTGTTTTTGTTTCAGCCCAAGCACCTAGTTGTTTTCAACGCAGGATCAAAATGACTTGAATCTCTGATGCTTTTTTCCCCAGTAGAAATGAACAGGAATACAGCAACTAAGCAAGTGTGACAGCCAATACTAATGGCACACCTTCACATGTGATCTTGTAAAACATATCTGTTCTGAGTTTTTACCTCAAGGTTTGACAGAGTGGCTGTAGTTAAGTGACAGATGGAATAGAAAGTTTTCTCCATGCTTCTTCATGCCCTTATCGGCTCCCTCCTCCTCCTCCTCCTCCTTCTCCTCTCTGTCTTGTCACTCTCCTCTCATGTAGTGCCCTATCACTCATGTTCCTTACTTTAAATTCAGTGCAGGATTTGTCTTTTTGGGCATGCTCGCACACACACATACACGCATACACAGGCACACCCGTCATCTCATGGGATTTTTGCCTCACGGTATGATAAACCCAGTGTCAATCCCAGCCGCAGCAGAGCATTACTCCATGAGAGTGTGTGTCATTGCATCCTCTGTGTGTGTGTCAGTGTCACTATGTGCGCCATCGTATTTATTGTGTTCAGAATCGCTTTACTGACCAGTTCCAGCTCACAGCTTGGCTCACACATTCGGTGACGTGATTGTTTGTGTGTGTGGGCGTGTTTGTCTACACATGTAAGCATTCATACTTTAACCATTTTTTTTCTTTTTTTCCCTAATTTTTATGTCTTTGGGGGGTTTTGTCTTGTTTTTGTGCAGTTGCAGACATAAGCAGTGGAAGTCAGACCTGCCGGCCTCGAGCGTTGTCATCACCTTCCACAATGAGGCTCGCTCTGCTCTGCTGCGGACTGTGGTCAGGTAGGCGTGTATACTGAGCCTTGTGTACTTTTCTTTTCAATTTCTGAGGCAGATGTGCTGTATTTTTATATGATCTCACTCTGTTTAGTGTCCTGAAGAAAAGTCCACCTCACTTTGTCAAAGAGATCATTCTGGTTGATGACTACAGTGATAATCGTGAGTTGTGTGAACACACGCAAACAAAGCTAGCATCATCAGCGTGAAAATACAAATAAACATCACTGCTCTGTGTGTGTCTGTATGTGTTCCAGCTGAGGATGGAGCGCTGCTGGGGAAGATTGAGAAAGTACGCGTGTTGAGAAATGACCGCAGAGAAGGTACTTCAGAAGAAAAAGGTTTTATCATAACTTTTATGCCCGAAAGAAATCTCAGTGCTGCTGCACACCATGTGGGATGAAAGTGTTCAGTCTGGCAGCAGGACTGTTGTTTTTAATCACACTTCTTTTTATAACTTCCCTCAGGCTTGATGCGATCAAGAGTTCGTGGTGCAGATGCTGCCACAGCACCAGTCCTCACCTTCCTGGACTCTCACTGTGAATGTAATGACCACTGGCTAGAGCCGCTGCTTGAAAGAGTGGCTGAGGTACGCGCACACACAGCGTACAACTTTGTATCTTAACATCATTATAATACATTTGAGCACATATCCCAGTGAACAAACAAGTGAAAAACAATAGTTAAGATACAAATTAGATGGGGGGGGGGGGGGGTTTCCTCTTAAAGACTGGCATTGAATTTTCGGTTTTATCCGTCAGGGCACGCTCTGAAGAAGATCTCGCCAGACAGTGAAATTGTTGCACTTTGGCCATCTTTCTTCTAATACGACAGCTTGAAATGAAAAGTGCCCTTTTAACTGAGTTATGTTTGCATATAGCCTTGTTTTTGATTCTAATTGGTTTAAAATCTGAAGCAAAATAATAAAAAAAAATAAGCTACTTTCAACTAATCCCTTATTCTAAAGGGGTCACCATGATGTGTTGCTCTACAAGTTTGTACGCCTTGCCGACACAACCCAAAAGGGATTTGCTTCTCCTCCCGGGAAAGATACAAACTTTGTATCTTTTGCTTGTTGGGAGAATGTGTAAGCCACTACACTGTGGAGCCATTCCAAAGCAAAAGTGTGATATAAACAACTCATTCATAGTGAAAATGCCCAGAAAACCTGTTGAAATTTTAATTGGTTTCAGAGGGACAGAGTAAACCATTTAATAGACCAATAGAAGGAAACAAAGGCAGTCAGTTATGTCACTGTGCATTGATTGACACATGTAAACACTACACTGGATTCAGCCCAATTTCTTGTGCACTGACCTGTTATCTTTAGTCAGAGTGGGGGGAAAAATGTCTGCATCGTAGACATGTAGTGGTTTGATTCTTGGCTGCTCCAGTCTGCATGCCAAAGTATCACCGTGTAATTGTTAGACACTATATAGTGTAGATAAAAGTGCTTGTATGAATGCGTGTGAAAGGAGCATGTTGTTTAAAGTGCTTTGAGTGCTCAAATACAATCTATAATCAAAGGAGCTTGCAAAGAAAAGCATCTGGACTTCTTTAAGTTACTTGAAGACGTTTCACCTCTCATCCGAGAAGCTTCTTCAGTTCTAAGGTCAAATGGTGGAGAGTCCCAGATATAAACCTAGTGGGAGTATCCCCCCACAGAGGGACAAAAGGACCCCCTGATGATCCTCTAATCGCCTGAGCCAAGGTGTGAAACTGGGTGTGGGTCCCAATCAGCCAGAGTTTCGGGTGTGTTCATTGTGAAACCTGGCCCCACCTTATCATGCGAATTCCTGAGGTCAGATGGCCCAGGATGTGAGTGGGCGTTAAGGCGTCTGGGAAGGGATCTCAAAACTGGATTATAGATGGCAGAGAGTTGGTGTCGTAAACCCCCGCCTCTGTTCAAAGATGGTCGCTCACAGTGGACATAGATGGCTTCTTTCACTCCCCTTTCACTCCCTTGACCTTAGAACTGAAGAAGCTTCTCGGATGAGAGGTGAAACGTCTTCAAGTAACTTAAAGAAGTCCAGACGCTTTTCTTTGCAAGCTCCTTTGACTACGATGACCTGGATGACTGAGAACCTTCACAGACATACAATCTATAATAATCAGTCCATTTACCATTGATAAGTGAAAAACAGTTCACATGTTGTGATTGTGCTCATAAATGGTTTAAATGATGATACCATAGTTTGATCTAAAAAGAAAACGGCCAACAAACTACAAAATGCTCATTAAAAACCACAAAAACACTGGAAACAAAATAAATCTTTTAGGGGGAAAGTTTCCGAACACTCACAGTTACTTTATTATTAGGTACTCGTCTTACCTACAGCTCATTGAAAATATCCATTTAGCCAATCACATGGCAGCAGCTCAGTGGATTTAAGTTTGTAGATACAGTCAAGACAACCTGCTAACTTTCAACATTGAATGTAGCGTGGGAGTTGATGCCAGGGGGAGTGGCCTAAGTATCTCATAAACTACTAATCTACTGGGATTTAACAACAGAGCCATCTCTAGGCTTTATAGGGAATGGCCCAAAAATACAGTAACTCAAATAACCGCTTGTAACAACCAAGATATGCAAAAAAGCATCTCTGAACACACAACACATTTGCCTTGAAGCAGATGGGCTACACCAAGCAAAAGACCGCACTGGGTGCCACTCCTGTCAGCTGAGAGCAGGAAACTCAGGCTACAGTTCAGACGGGCTCACTAAGATTGGAAAATAGAAGATTGGAAAAATGTTGCAACATTCAGATGTTGGAGTCAAATTCTGGTCAAAGGATGGATCCATTCTGCCTTGTATCAACAGTTTAGGCTGGTGGTAGTGTAATGGCAGAGATTTGGACCCTTTACTCCCAACTGAGCATTGTTTGGACACCATGGCTTGTCTAAGTATTGGTGCTGACCCCTTCTGACCACAGTTCACAAGTGCTCAGTGGGCCTCAACAATCCCCAGATTTTTATTCAAATAGAGCAACTTTAGGATATATTGTGGAGATTTCCATCATGGAAATGCAGTTGAAAAAATTGCATCAACTCTGTGATGCTGTCATGTCAGTATGGAATAAAATCTTTGAGCAATGTCCAGCACTCTGTCGAATCTGTGCCACGAGAAATTAAAGCAGCTCTGGAGACAAAAGTGGATCCATTCCCAAAATAGCAAGGTTGACCTGATAAAGTACCTGACCAGTGTATCCCAGTAAAATACGCATAAAATTAATCCAATTCATGTTTTTTCCATCTAATCCTTTACACAGAGGCTGGGGTTGGCTACAAAGCAGCGCCCCTGAGCTTATAATCAGTCAGTGTCTTGTTAACATTCATGTGAGAAACAAGGAGCGCATGACTACATTTCATTCACACAGGAATGTTGGGACTGTTTTCATTATAAAAGCCCATTATCACAGCTAAACCTGACAGTGTGAGACATGCAGATCTTGATGGGTGACAAGATCTTTTATCTTTTGGGGCTGGCAATTTGATTTTTATTTCCATTAAAGGAAAAACTTTATAAACCCAAACCGAGCTCTCTTACAGACACAGTCTGGTGATATTTAGAGCGAAGCCTTTTTTTTAAAATAAAGACTTCAAAAAGGAGCTTCATGATTGACTGTAATCTTAATCTGAAATGGGACACTGTGTATAAAATTGAGGTTGTTCTTTAAAAATGTATCTGATTTGACTTAAAACAGTCTGATTCTGCATTTGATCCTCCCGAATGTGCTGTTTTGTTGTTCCCTCGTTAATAAATGCCTGGAGCCAAGTCTGAAACGCTGCGCCGTCAGAGTAATTCACTTTGTTTTTCTTTTGCTTTAGCTGCTTCTCTAAATAATGAATCCCACCATACACTGTGAAACCTTGTCTTATAAAAATGTCGCAGGCTCAAACAAATGAACTTCCCAATATCTGCAAGCTGTTTCTGTTTTCGTCATTCGGGCCGCTTGAGTAATCCTTTCTTCGAACTGCCGGGTGATGTGGCTCTGTGATTTTAAAGCTTGGGTTTGTTTTGGTGTTGGTAGGAAATGGCTGATTAACGTTCAGTTTTACGTCATAAACGTGGCAGTAAACTAAATATAGAACATAAAATAAGCTTGCAGATTGGAATATTTACTTACGCTCTAAAATTTCACAAACACAGTTAAGTGCTCTGAGTCCTTTGTAGTTCTGCGTAATTTAGTCCTTTTTAATTAACTTGTAGTAAATATTTATTGATGATATTCCAAACCTGCATCCATCCTTGAAGTTGCTTTGTTTAATTACTGTCTCCGTGTTTCCTTCTCAGGATAAGACACGGGTAGTTTCTCCCATCATTGATGTCATCAACATGGACAACTTTCAATATGTCGGCGCCTCTGCCGATCTGAAAGGAGGTAAAGTACACAAAAGACACACTCGACTCCTGTGTAGTCTAGTCAGTCGAGCTTGACAGCGAGGCTTTGCATTTATTACGGTTTTAGAGGATTTGCTTTTTAATGCTTTTCATTTACAATGAATTGACGTTGTTATCTCACAGCCGCATTAAGATCAGGTGTTTTGCCATCCAGTGCTGTAGTTCATAAACTGTTCTCTCCAGGTATTTCTCATACTTAAGGCAAGGCCTCCTGAGGAACATGGTATATTTCAAACTGTTTCTCACCAGGAAATGTTCACTGAACAGTGCCTCCTCTTCAAAGTATTGCAGATATTATCTTATTATCTCACGAGGCAGCACACATGATCCCCCACTTGTTCATCGTAAATCTTTTAGACAGTTCCTTCTTTTATTCTGACATAGGCTGAATGGAACATCACGCCTACTTTGTACTGGAGAGCTGGTGGGTTAAAGACAGTTTAATGTCCAATCCAACTGATTTGGGCATGTGCCTTCTTGAGTATAACTCCAGTAGATGATAACCAGAAAGGACATTAATGAATTCAAGTTAATTAAATAATTGGTGTCATATATGTGATTTTACGCATTAAATATCCTTTTTTTGTCCATTGTGATGCTGATGGATATAGCTTACATACGGTGCAATGCACACTGGAAATGGAAGAACTACTCATAGCTTAAAAAAACCCCACTCTTTTTTATATTAATAATTAATTAACGACTTCACATAATAAAAAATTGAATGTTCTGAATGTGAAACTGCCGTGCAGTCGCATTCTTAATTTGGCTGGATTAGCAAGTGTTGGCACTTGCATTGCAACATTTCTCTTTTTTGTGTGGGTCTGTGAGGTATATTAATGTAAAAGCCAAAGTGGTGTACTGGCTGTGCTGATTGGAGTGTATTGTAGAACAGATACATGCCAGTTACACTAGTTTAACTCTCTCTGCTAACACTTAAACAGTTACAGCAGTTGCCTTTGAAGTCAGGCAACTGCTGATTTACCCAGTCATCTAATATGAACCTGCCAAATCCAATTATACAACCAGACTGCTACTTAATCCCAGCTAATGGTCGTAATTGTGCTGTGTTTTTTTGTCTGTGTGTTTATGTTGGCAGGCTTTGACTGGAATTTGGTGTTTAAATGGGACTACATGACTCTGGAGCAGAGACGAGCCAGACAAGGCAACCCGATCGCTCCGATAAAGTAAGACAAACACACTTTCAAAAGTTACAGGTTGTATCATATGCAACTAACAGGGTATTAATCTACTCAATTTTTACCAATGCCTCAATTTTCTTGTTTCTTGTTTTTTTGTTATTTTTCTGCCCCTCCAGGACACCAATGATAGCAGGTGGCCTGTTTGTCATGGATAAAGAGTACTTTGAGCAGCTGGGAAAGTACGACATGATGATGGATGTATGGGGAGGGGAAAATCTCGGTGAGTGGTGCAATTTAGAAGCTCACGGTAGACTGAAGAAAGTGTCTAATGGATGTCGCAAGAATAGAAAGTCTTGATCAGTGAAAGAATCAAAAATTGCATAAAACACAGGTATTAAAAGTGGAAAGTCAAGTGAAGTCGCAGGCATGTCCTGGTTTTCCCGTTTATGTCTCCAGGCTTTTAAGGTGTTAATGAGTGTTTTGGAAAATACACTCATTCGCTTTCTTTGAGCAGGTTTAATAGCACAGTCCTATATGTCCATTGAGTATAATGATGTTATATCATTATGAAATGATAAATGTATAAAATGTTATAAACTTTTAATACAGACTAGAGCAGTCTGTTTGCATTCAAGGGCATGTGCTGCATTGGTTTGAATCATATCAAACCAAATTTGTGCATTTAAATGTTTTTGTCTTCTTTACACATTAAAGTTAGACACGGTGTTCCACAGGGTTCCGTGTTGGGGCCGATCCTTTTTACCGTATACATGCTTTCCTTAGGTAATATTATTAGAACTGCACTCAATACACTTTCATTTCTATGCAGATGACACCCAGCTCTATTTCTCAATGAAACTCAGTGATGACACAAATCAATTGAAGTCCCTTTTTCTTCTTTTCTTTTAAAGCTCAAGCCGAGCGTTTTGCTGCTGTCATCTGATCATTCAGTAGCAACTTTAAATAACGAAATAACCTTGCACTAAAACATAGCCTGATTTATTTACTTTTTTTTTTTGTAATTTTATGTTTAAAAAGACTTGAAATTAGTAATTGAAGCCATAAACACATCAAGAACGGGTTTACTGAGTCTGCTGATTCTATGCATCCAACAGGCAGTCAATTTTTTGCTGTTTTGTTGACGTTATGTTTGCACATCCTTATATGCCGGACAGTGATTTCACTAAACAAACAACGGAGGATTTTGTGAGCTTTGGAAAGAGCTGGGTTTGCTGTTTCCCGTTGTTTGTACGCTCAATGATAAGCTACGTGATTACTGGCTGCATCGTTATACTTGACATGTAACTGTGATAATTGTATCAAACCTCTGATCTCATTCTCTGCAGAAAACCAAATACATGTCTCTCCAAAATGTTGAACTATATCTTTAAGACTTAAATGAGCTTGCAACTGTAATCTCTTTCCCTCATAAATGCTGCACTTTTGGCTCAGAAAACCACAAATTCCTGCCCAGTTATAAAATCTCCACTCCCCTGTGAGATCTGGTGCTAAAGCAGCAACGTGGATTTGCCTCACACTGTGATCAACTCATGAGATCATCTGGGTGCCCATGCCAACAACGAGATAATAGAAAATCCTTCAGTAATTTGGTTGTCATATCTAGGTAAAAGATGTCTTCCTTAGTACAGTTGATCTTAGGTAATTACAGTGGCAGTGTAATAATGTTTAGAGTCAGTGCAGAGTGTGCACAATAGAGCTCATTTGCAAACAGTACAATGATATAATAGCAGCTGTGTCTCCCTTTTGCTTTTGTCTGAATGCACTTGGGAAATTGGTAAGAATAAACAGCTGACGGAGTGATTCAGGCTCCTCTCGAGGCGGTCCAATGAATCAGAACTGGATTGACAGTTCAGACATTGCTGTGCTCATTTAAAGAACGCTGAATGCTGGAGAGCAAATCTAACAATGTCAACACACTCCAAACATTCATGATATGCAGATGTGGATTAACTTAACTACTCTTTCTTGGCTTGTAGTAATTAACTTACCTGTTTTTATTCATTTTTTCCGCCTGCGTGTATGTCTGTGTGTGTTTTTAGAGATCTCATTTCGTGTGTGGCAGTGTGGCGGCAGTCTGGAGATCATCCCCTGCAGCAGAGTTGGCCACGTCTTCAGAAAGCAGCATCCTTATACCTTCCCGGGTGGCAGTGGCACTGTGTTCGCAAGGTGACACACATGTAGACACACACATACAAGAGGGCTGAACACTCATTAACCAGTCAGGTTACACGCATCACATAGTTCATCAAAATTCCCCATGTTGCAGCCTGTGCATCTCCATAATGACACTACAGTTAATGCATTTGGGTTTATTTGGTGACTTTAGCTCAGAAGGTGATGCCACACAGTTCTCTATTTGTCATATCCAAAAACACACCAAAGCCCCAATGCATTTTGAGGTTAGGCCCAGCCTTCCATATCATCAGTATGTGAATGGGTAATCAAATGCGAAGAGCTTTGGATAATAGCAGTACTTGAATTCATTCTATTTATTTATTATTATTGCTGCTGAGCATATATATAAAAACCTGTTTTCTCCTTACATAAAATATGGGAGGGAAAATCTCTATTTAAGTAGTTTCACTGTAAATCACAAGAAATGTGGAGGCTAAATGGACTGTCCTTTATATATAATGCTTTTCTAGTCTTAATGACCACTCAAAGCACTTTTACAGTACAAGCCATATTGCTTTTATTGATCACGCACATGCATAGGGAGCAATTATGTTTACAGAATCTTGCCCAAGGGCACTTAAAACATGCAGACCGGAGAAGACGATGATTGAACCCCTGACCTTTCTGTCAAATGGTGACCTGCTCTAACACAACCCACTCTTCATTTCTAAGAGTCAGTTAAAGTTAGGAGACAGTTTGACTCAACTGTAGTGACATTTCAAGACCAAATACTGAGGATGTTTATCTTGAGGTTCAAATTTCACTCACTAAATTTAATGTGGAAACAGCCTTTGAGAAAACATTCCCACCACAAGGTTCATTTAATGGATCCTCTGGGGCCTTTTTGTCTTGTCACGTGATTTTCATCAGCAGATGAGTTTGCTGTTTAGCTTGAAACTGAAAATTTTTGATTTACACTTTTCTGTGCAGCAGAACAACCGCACAGAAAAGGACTAGCTGAGCGTGTTCCAACTTTAACAGGGTTAGGAAGACTTTTTTTGTTTGTTTGTTTTAAATCTGCAGTTCACTGACAGCTAATACAGTCAATCAGATGATGTTTAAGTGACCTAGCAGTCTCAGAAAAACCTTGACATTTTATGATACTTTTTACCATAGAAGCAGTTTAAGCTCTTCCTTTCCATTTTGATGATGGTTTTTCAATATTTATACTGGATTTTCTTTTTAAAGCACTTTGAATTTAAGTATGTACTTATTTGCTTAAAAGCAATATACTAATATATATTATAGCCTAATATACAGTTATAATGTTAGATCTTCATATTTATAAGGTCAGGGTACCGTCAAATAGTCTCTGCAAGCCAAAGCTCAGATGTCCGTTTGCTTTCATCTCTGCCTTTTCAGACAGTTTTTTCTAATCTTGGCTCTCTGTGATAACAAAGAGAGGGCATATCAGTGCTATGCTCATCTCTGCCTGTGAGCACAACAGCTCCACCCACCTGCAGCTTAGACCCTTAAACGAGGAGGAATAGAGGTAAAAAGGCTTAATTCAGACAGCAGGTGACCTAAGGGGCTGCACCAAGACCTAGTGTGTAGGATAAAAGAGACTTCTCTTTGTGAGTTGTGTGAATTACTCCCCTGAGTCCTGGAGTAAAACTATGGAGCTGGAAATGAACACAGATCATGTGTATAGGTCTCTTTTGGTTCATTATTTTCTGTGGCTGCGGTTTGTAAATTACCAAACAAGTTATTGAGTTTTACTAACGCTCTGAGAATTAAATCAGCGTTGAGTAATTAAAACAAAGTACCATCAATTAAACAAGTTCATGAATATTTCCTTCAAAAATAAAAAAAATAAAAACTGTGAAGAAAATCTGGTTTTTCCATGTGCTGCCCTTTAGAGCTGTGATATATGCGGCACCATAAACATTGAACACGAGTAGTGGAGAATGTGATACATGGGCAGATATGGATCTGTCTCTTGAAACCATGAGTAACCACCCTTGGTAATGAGCCCAACAAACCTTCAGTCTCCCGATTGGTAAACATGTGGGAGGATAAACAAACAGATAACAAGGAGCTTGAAATGACTGTGGTTACTCTGGTATTGGCTGTGATTAATATTTTTAAAGGGGAGCAAGAAATAAAGAGCATGTCAGGGTGACACGTGGTGCCTATTCTGCAGTAGCTCCTATTTTTGAGTCGGGGCTATTAGTTGACTTCAGTCCCTCATTTATTATCACTTAGTTACATACAAATACCTGAAGAGATTTAATTCATAGCTCGGTAGAACCCTTAGAGGGGAAAAAACTGTGGATGTGGATGAAATTCAACATTAAACCAACATTTATTCAAACAGTGTCAAAGATTAGACACCACCTGTGGACTGCTAATGTTTTCATCAGTTTCATAACACTGAACACAGTCTCATATTAGTTGCACAACCCTTCCTAACAATCGAAGACATCACTTATTAATCAGTGGGTGCAGCGGAGTTCTCTATGACAGAGCAGAGCAGCTTCATCTGTGCTCTGAGGCAGCGCCTTGCCCTTCAGCCTGAATCAAGTCCCAGACAGCATCCCTGTGGCTGCTGCAGTGACTCTGGGGACCTCGGAGACGGCACCTGTTTTGTCTGCCTGGATGACATTGTAATTGTTCTTCAGGGAGCAGCATTTCATAGCAGAGTTATAATAGGCGTGTTGTGGCAGCAGCAGCTTGCTATGTGACAAAAAGCCCCTGTGGACCTAAATAAAGTTTGCAGTGTGTGGTGTCGGTATTTTTGGGATGCAGGTGCATGAGAGTAAAAAGACAAAAAGACTGCACATCAAAATAAACCCTTAAAATACCGTAATAATGATAGGGCATCTAGTGTCACCACGGTCGCTGGTAACCTTCACATGTTAGAAGAGTTGTTTTCTTGAAGCTTCTCTTCCAGTAAGTGGAAGCCGAGTTTGGAAATGTCTAGAAATATGTGAGCCTCACTAAGACAAAACCACTGCTCGCTATTTAAAACTGCGCAACTCGTGGGTTATAGAGAATTTCTGCAGAATATGAAAGGCTTCCGGCAAGGGCGTCATAACTTTTGCTTTTGACATCACATAAAGAGGCACTTAGTTTCCCTATAATTTGGTCAAAGCATTTACACTTTAGGGATTCACAGGTAAACATAATGAAGCTGATTGTACTGCAGTTATGGCTATAATTAACCCTGCTAACAGTTTTAACCCTATTTTTAAGTCTAAACTGTGAAATAATTGCCTGAAAATTCACAAAAATAGTAATTGGAGTGCTTGTTTAACTTTCTCACTATGTTATCCTACTTTATGAGACACTGCATGAACCAGAGGAGCATATCTGTTCCTAAGAAACTGGATTGCAAAAGTAGTGTTTGTGCAATCCAGAAACAGTGAGGCCGATATAAACTGGTTCCAGTACTGAGGTTTGCAAACTGGGAGAGCAAGAGAAGCTACTAAGGTCTCACTGTTAACCATCATTGCACTCTTTCTCTTGTCTTGATTCGGTCTAAGGAAGGACTGTTAGTGTCATACTTTGAGGTGCTCTGGACTGCAAAGATTGAGTTGTATTTTATTGACTCCAGCCGACACGTAGTCTGTCAGAAGTCCGTTACATCACTCGAAAAATAAAAATCTGACAAATTGTCAAATGTCACACGTCAACACTTTGTTTGGCAGCATGCACACGCTGTTGACCAACGGCTGCAATAACAGGGAAAATAAACACACATTCACATTTGTACAGCCAGGATAACTGTGCCCTCTGATGGCTGTCGGGGGGTGTATGAGCAGGCAGTGAGTGTGTCACAACCACCAAACAGACACGTCCATTCAGGACTCGTGCAGTGTGCCACATACCTTTCTGTCTTTTTTTTTTTTTTTTTTTTTTTTTTAAATCCTCACCGACTCTCGGTCTTATCCTCACCCATTGTCTCCCTCGCCTTTGTGCATTTTCTTCTTCTTACCCATCCATCAGGAACACAAGGAGAGCAGCAGAGGTGTGGATGGAAGAGTATAAAAACTTCTACTATGCCGCTGTCCCCTCAGCAAGAAATGTCCCCTATGGGAAGTAAGTACTATGAAGTATTAGCCCCGTGGGAGTTGAACATAATAATGGAGCTGGATCATAAAATTACAAAGGCAGCCACTTGAATGGACATAATAATTATAATTGTACTGCCAATTAGCAGAATGTAAGCCATAAAAGGTGTAATTTTTCCCTGTATACTTAAGTGAGGATGTTAATGTAGCTCAGAAGAAGACAAAACGTCAGTGGCTGATTTACAATACTGGAAACGCTGCTGTTATTTATGCCCTAAAGGGATGACAACACTCCTTAAAAAGGTTGGCGCAGGATTGTTTCAAGCATAGTGACAGCATCAGTCATCCGCCATTAAAAAAATACCTACAGCTGCTGAATGGATTGACATTCATGTTCTTTAGGGGGTGACACCTGCTGACTTTGTGATCCTCTTAGTTTTATGCCACCAGCAGGACAAAGTAAGTACTGTAAGTGTGTTAAGGAATGCTTTTCACCCTTATACTAGTTTCCTTCTGCTTTATGCCACACATCCAGAAGTCTACACAGCAATAAGCACTTTCGCATTCAACCAGAGTAGCTAGACAGCACTATATATGCTTATTATGTGACCTTGTGGGAACAGACTTGGCATCTCCCCTCTAGTGTCAGTCCAAACAGTTATATTTTCCCCAAAGGATCTAGACTCAGACATGCCCCGAGTCTCCACTCTCTCCCCTTACAAAGCGACTGACGAGGCGTATAATTTAAACATGAAACCACAGCTGATTCAACCCTTTAATTCTCTTCCTCCATCTCCTTCCTCTCCCTCAGTATCCAGAGTCGTTTGGAGATGAAGAAGAGATTAAACTGTAAGCCATTCAAATGGTACCTGGAGAATGTCTACCCTGAGCTGAGGTAAGAAAATGAGGGCAGTCTGTGCAATATGATGGAGCCAGTGTTACACTGCATGACATGTAATGTTGTATAATCAAAACTAAATTGCATTTACCAAATTGTTAGGAGACCACTCCTCAGCCAGAAGTTTGAAATATGACTTTGTGCTAATGTGTGGCGGGATGTTTTATACACAAATGAGACTGCAGTGACGCTAATGCCCAACCAGGAGTTATGATTCAAGGTCATTATTACATTTTCACAAGGTTCTCGGGTTCGCAATTAGTGGCGGATGTGAATGAGTCCGCAAGTTCAGCAGGGAGCACCTCTGATTTAAATCTGACTGCTAGATTGCACCACTCCCAGCGTTTTTGCTACATTTTGTATGAAGGTCAAGTTATGACCGCTGTCACAGACTCTGGTACTCCTCCAGGTTGTCAGATAGGCAAACCTTGAGCTTGAATGTAGTTTTAAGTAAGTACAAAGTTGCTTACATCTAAATCTGTTGAGCAGCATTGGTGAGAAACAAAGATTTTTTTTGAGGATTGCCAAAAAAAACCTTATTTTTAACACACCAGAAGCACCATCGCACACTGGCACAGTTCAAGTTGTTTGGACCAAATCTTCTCCATCACATGTCTCAGGATAATAAAGTAGAACTACTGCTGATAGGTTCATAGGCTTTCTGCATATCTGTGAAATGCACATGTGCAACTGGTCAGAGTGGGACTTTCAGAGAGCGTATTCAAATTTAGCATGAGCCTGGGGCATGGTGTATCACTGCACAGTGAAACAATCTTTAAAAGCATAAAAACCACATTAAATCTCAGGCATACTTCTTGCTTTTATGTTTTCACAGGGGGAAGAACATTAAAATTGCACCTTTTTAATGCTTCTAATTTGAATAATTTAACTTTTACAGAAACATTAAAGCCCCATTGTCCTGTTTTGTCAGAAGAAAATTGACTATTTTCCTCTCTTGCTGTATCTCGGCCTGTACGCTTTCTTTGTTTGGCTTTTTAACAGCTTGAAAAACTGAATACACGCTTCACTAACACTTTTTCGTGTGTGTGTTCAGGGTCCCAGATCACCAGGACATTGCTTTCGGAGCCCTGCAGCAGGGAGGAAACTGTCTGGACACCTTGGGTCACTTTGCTGATGGTGTGGTCGGCGTCTATGAATGTCACAATGCAGGGGGAAACCAGGTAGCGTTACGGCGAGGGGACACCCAGGTCAGCTTGTAAAATCCTAACCTTAGAGACTCGTGGGTGGCAAGTGGTGTACATGTGGTTTCACCACATGTACAAGCACAGGGGGTATGAGAAAGGATTTACGTATTTAAGGTCACAGTGCCATACTTAAAGTAAATGTATTGTAATCAAAAGGACAAAGATGTTTAAACACAGAGGTTGTTAAGACTAGAGTAGAGCAGATCTATTGAAACTTTAACTTAAATATAGAGTAGTGCATAACAGCATTTTAACATTGTTCTTAGAGGAAATGTACAGCTCTTGGAGTACCTTGAGGAGGATTCACACTATGTCTGTATTTGTGAGTTTGTGGGAAGTGTTTCTGTCAGCAGTTTCTCAAATAGTTGAAATCCTGAAATAGAATGACAGGTGTAGAGAAGAAAACTGCTGTCGCTTCGAGTCAGCGATCGCTGGCTTTTTTTGGCTTTACGTGTCTTGTTTTACCCTCGTGGATTTGCAGGTCTTTACTGTTTCCAGTGTTGCTTCATAAATACAGCAAATACAGCTAAGAAACATATCTGCTCACAAGTGGAAAATGTTCAGGACATGTACCAGTATTCCCAAGGTCAAACCGTGAAATATTAATGGTTGTGCAACATCCTTTAGAAGACGAGACCGAAGAGGAGACGCTTTGCTGTAATTCACAGGGCCACATTTGGCAAACAGGAGACATGGTGCTTTATTATCCTCTTATATGAAAAACTTTCGAATTGGAAGAGGGTGTACTTGGTTTTTACTATTCATTTTTTAAAACTCTTATGAATATTTTTTTTAATTTCTACCAGGGGGAAAAAACAAACAATATTGTGAATGTAGTCAGTAACAGCTGCGGTGCTGGGAGGGCAAAATGAACAACCTTGGATTTTGGAGAGTTTAAAATGCAATCTTATCACCAAGCGGAAGTGGAAAACTGAAAAACTTGGTTATTGATTTTTAATCCCACATAATGAAAACTGCAAACAAGTCATTCACCGTGATGTTATTCAATCCGTTCTAGCCATTCTCAAAGAGATTTGACACAACAGAAGTGAAGTACCACAAATGATGTCTCCATTTTATTCACACTCATACCAGGCAGTCTCTTTACTAAACTAACGGCCAATTATTATTGTTATTATTATGGGTTTGTGTACTTTCTAAAATTTATTTAAAATATACAGAGATTTTCTCAGCCACCAAGCTTTACCTGCTGGGTTTATTTAATGGCCTTAATGTGGCTTTAACATGGGCACTGTGTTCTCAGAGCAATCAGAGTCCTGCTTGTGAGATTTCCGCAGGGAGCTCCAGTTTCTCTCTCTATCACGATGCTGCCCATTTTGCAAAATACATTTTATTTATTTTTCCTGTGTAAATAAGAGGAAAACATGATCATTACTTGATCTAAAAGACATGTATTATTAGATAAAGCCTTGCTGAGAACATCCCAGCATGCTTTACGTGTACTAATATTTTACGTGTATCCATTTTTATAAAGGAATGGGCCCTAACCAAGGATAAATCGGTAAAACATATGGACCTGTGTCTGACTGTGGTGGACAGAACAGCTGGTTCCCTCATCAAACTACAAGGCTGTAGAGAGAATGACAGCAGACAGGTAAACACACTGAAATCGAGGGCCTTTATTGTTGTTTATACCCCCAAAAAGGTACAGCGTTTAATATTTGTGACATTGTGTTGTTTGTCATCCAGAAATGGGAGCAGATCGAGTCCAACTCGAAGCTTCGTCACGTGGGCAGTAACCTCTGCCTGGACAGCCGCAGCGCCAGGATGGGCGGACTCACTGTGGAGGTCTGCAGCCCGAGCCTCACCCAGCAGTGGAAGTTCACTCTCAATTTACAATCGTAGGGGGCGCTCCAGATCCCCGGAAGACTTGGCATAGCGAAGAGAAACACCTACAGACTCCTGAGATGCGGCTAAAAAGATGAATAGACTCAAGAAGAAAGACAAACTCTTCCTCCTTCTCCTCCTTCCTCCTCCACAGAGGTACAGCCAGTCACGTGCGCACCCTTCTCTCACCCATCTCCCTAAACGATGAGCCACGCGTAATGAAGGGAGGGGCCGGGAGACCCAAATGGAGTTAACAGGAATCTGACTGCATGTGGTGGATGGATGGTGGCGATCACGAGGATAAAGGAGACAAAGAGGCTTTTGTTTCAAAAATACATACCTCAGTGTTTTCTCATTGATGGTTCCAGCTGCAAACGGCGAAATTGTTCTTCTCCTTTCTTTAATGCTGGTGGAAAGAGAATTTTTTGGTGTACTTGTTTTATTTTCTTATTCATATTTTTTATTTCTTGCTGTTAACTGTCCACAGAGACTTGCTTTTTTTTCTTCTTCTTCTTCTTGGAAGCATCCTGTAATGACAGATGGAGGCTTCAGGTTGTGGTTTCGGGGAGGTGTGGGTTGTTGAGTGATGTGAAGGGAGGAAATGGACTCGAGGCCTTGAGCTTTTCCTCTCGTTTATTCTCACTGGTTTACAGAGTCAACCGAGAGAAAAGAGGCAAAGAATGCAGTTTTTCTACAGACTCTTTCTTGGTGGAGGTGAAGACAATCTGGGAGGGTTTTCACTGCTTTGCATGGGGTTTTTTCCCCCCTCAGAAGTGTTGTGAATGCCTCCCTGAAGATTTTCCTGTCTTTGGGCTGTAGTACTGGCTGCTGCAGCATCCAATACTTCCACAGAGAAAATACCCAGAGAATAAGTCACCAGTCTCTCTTTTTTTTCCTTTTTCTTTTATTTTGGTTTACTTTCTAATCAAAAAATGGAACCAACTTTTAAAAGGATGTTTTGAGTTTCAGAAAGACCAGTGAAGTGATTAAAATGGTTTTCTTTACATACTCTCGCTGCTCTGTGCCTGCTCCCCGTGGAGCGGCTCAGTTTTAATCTTTTTTTTTTTTTCTTTGTTTTTCCTGCACAGCTGCTTTCCTTTGCCTGTGTCTATATGTTGCCATTGTGGAACGTTTACTGTCTAACAATCACATCTAAACTGGATTCATGTTGCAGCTTGTTCTCCAGAGCCAACAGGTGTTGCCTGCTAATGTGGCATTTCTAATAACACATTAATGAGATTACCAGTAATGTAGAGTTCGCATAGACGTGACTGAGATGATTGCTTCTCCTCTTCCAGCACTTTTTACAAAGTTAAAGAAGAAAACTACACTTAGACCTTGTAGGAGGAATAATGCAACCCTGCAGCAAAGTAAAGTGGGTTTTTTAAAATTCATCGAGGTGTCAGACGTCCGTCTCTCTATTGACAACGACAAACTGTGCTTATTCCAGCCTGAGAGCAGATTTCATGCAAAAAGAAAAGTCTCGACAAGTAGTGAAGCAACTTCTGACTGCATGTATCGCCGACATGTTTCCAGCGTTGCACTGAGTCACAGTGATTTACATCAACATATTTTTTTTCCTCTAACTTTCCTGTTAGATGAGCCATCTGTTCTGAAGTTTGGAACTGCAGTAAACAAGGTTTTACTGTTTGTCCTCACTCTGTTTCTGCAAGAGGAGAGCAGATTTTTCTGATTGCACAAGCAGGACTGCGCAGCTTTTGCTGATGCAAAGTAGAAATAAGAATACTCTTTCTTTTTTTTTTTTCCTGCCACACTACTATGCAGATCAACAGTATCTTGGTGTCATGAAACGGTGCAGTTTTTGTTACCAGGTGGTGTTACTGATACGATTTGCAGTACATTTATCTGTTTCCGAGTCTTAACTCTTGCCTTTTAAATAGTTTGTTTGTTACGTTTTGTTTTTTGTTTCTAATCTCCTTTAGGCTTTCACATCACTTCCTCATCTTCACTGCTATGATCTCCTGTGCTGTTAGTCACTGATGAGTAATGACAGTGGAGTTTGGGAAAATTGTGCTTCATTAAATTTAGTGTGACTCATCACTTGGCGACCTCAAGGCAACTACAGGAACACAAAATATTTCTGAACAGATGTACAGTTTGGGTACAGGAAAGCTGAAATCTCAAGTCATCTTTAAAGTCGTGCGCTCTCTCCTTCTCTCAGTCCTTCCCGCTCTCGTGCACACTCGCATCCGAAACTCCTTTGGTTTTATTTTATTGAGCTGCCAACTGACAAAGACAGCTGGCCTCGGGTGCTTTGCTGTCTGATACTTTTTTTCTGTGTACCTGTTTGCCTTGTCTTATATGTTCATTTATAAGTTGGGTGAGTGGAGCTGAAAAGGTCAGCTGAAGCTGCAGCTGGTTTAAAAAGCCTATCCTGTGACTTGACAGGTTGCTGCATTGTGCTGCAAGGCAGGGGACCCACAACATGGCACGAGGCCAGAGAGAAACTCAGGCAAGGCCCTGCTTAGAAAAATTTGGTGTTACCTTTGATGCTAAATCCAAAGGCCCAAATCTGATTTCATGATGATGTGTTACTTTAAACATGGAAAAGTCTGGTTTGGTTTGGAAAATGCAAAACAAAATGAAACACTTTCAGTGTCTTAAGTAAGCATGGTTGCGATACAGGAGAAGCATTAAGTGAAATTTAGGTTTGAACATCAGTTTTTCATTTCAGTGTGTGCTGTGAAATCAGACGCTTCAGTGGAGATTTTAAAGGCAGGTTACAAGAGAAAAAATCTTATTAAAAGTAGAAAAATGTAAAAATGTTTAATTTAGATGTATTCTTGAAAGGGCACCATTGAAGTTTTTTTTTCTTTTTAGCTGATTCTCAAAGGGTGTAAATGGGAAGATCTGTCATAGGATACATGCAAAATCTGTCTCGGTTTAGATGTGTGCAAGTACACATTTTAGTAGTTAGTTCATTTAGTTTTTCATCGCCTTATCATCTAGATTATTGCATAAATTGTGCAGCCTCTTGAGTAGTGGTGATATCTCAGTCAGCATAGAATAAGTGAGGGTTTCCAACATGCTGAGGTTTTATTTAGTGGTTTTTAGCGCCCTCTATTGCCACACATGATCAGCTGCGAAACAAAAAAAGGAAGAGGGACTTGAGGTAGTTTCTGTCTTTGCTTTATAAGATCTCCATGTGAGTTTGCTACTCCGCAGAAGCCGACTGTGCACACCTGAGTGACCATGTCAGTCCTGTCTGCAACAGTTCCCGTGTTGTCTGAAGCCTTTTCTTTTTAAAGCTAGTCTTATACTTGTCATAAGGTTTGCTATTTTATTTCTTAATCTTTTTATGTTACACACAGAAGAAATGACTGTAACACTTAAGTGCAGCGCCTCATTTCAAAAGGATGGTTAAATGTTTACATCTTTTGCACAACGTGCCAAATTTCCTTTTCCAAATTTTCTGTATGATGAAGAATAAGAAGGGGTGAAAGTCTTTGGAAAACAGTCTCGCAGGACTTGTTCCGTGACAGGTTGCTTGCAGTGTAATGAGTATCTTCCCTCCAGTCTCAACTTGTAGAAGCCACTGTGGGCAGGACTGCTGTTATCTGCTGGTCTTGTGTCAGTTTTATGATAGAGAGGGGATTAAAAATGGTCGTTTGCGTGTTTCCATGTCTTAAAAACTTTAAAATGTTCTTTAAAATATCCATTAGAGGAGTAACAACTCTGAAACATAGCTCAACGAAAGTCACACTCATCCCCAGTATCATATCATGGTTCCATCTTTTCGTAGCGCGATTACCTGTTTGGAGCCATTTAATCAAAAGTTAAAGCGTGCTAGGCTGCATCACAATAATGCAGAACATTTTGTTTTGGTTGTGATCCAATTATGACCAAGTGATCTTGTGCGTAGTAAAAAACAATTTTAGGTATGAGCCAAAATGATGACGCACAAACCAAAAAATGCCTATTGAAATAAATTTACAAGGGAAAACGTCGAGTAAGAAGAATATTACTGACAATCCTGCCGATGGTCGTCTTCTTTAATAACATAAAACGTGAGCATGAGTCAGTAAATAAGAGCATCCTACCCACTGAGCCACTAGACATTTATTTCGCTGTGGAGGGAAACAAGGGGTTATTTGCTAGAGTTAAACAAGAAAAGGAAGCTTGAAGCAAAATCAAAACGGAGAAAAGTTCAGTCACGACTTGTCAAAAACCTGGGACGTTTTCCCCCTATCGGCCCACCTCAAATCCCCTCATAGGATTAACAGAAGAAGGGCCCTCTCTCTAATAAGTGAAACGCCCTGCTGAGACATCCAGCTCAGGACTGCTTAAGCTTCTCCGTCTTCTGCTACGAGCGGCTGTGCCAATGTAAATGAGTCAGGGCACAATAGGGGCAGATCATGCACAGCAGACAATACACTGTAAAAGTCTCATCAACTGGTAATGACAGATAATAACAGTAATCAATATGGGTGGGATATGGGGTGGGGTGTGAGCTGGTGGGTTAATGTGTTTTCTGAGAGGCATGTGGCTCTGTTGAATGGCTGGTATTCACATTACGAGGTGGCTGATGCAACCCGAGGGTTCACACATGTAAAAGTGTATATTTTTGTATATACCTACATCAGTGTGTGTACAGTATGTACATATATACACAGTGTACTCAGCTGCAGTTCCTAGTTTTGTTGTCAGACTGTACAGCGCTTCTAACTGTGCCCTGTTTTATAGATAATGCAGAAATTCAACTTTGAATGAGGAGAAATGATTAACTTAAATAAATACATTTATATATATAAACAAAAGGGTGTGACGTGTTTTGCCTTTTTATTTTTGCTGTTCCAAGTTTTGACAGTCGACAACCCTAAACATGCACCATATGTACAGGGATAAAAAGGTTAAGTGTTGTTGAATCCATCTGTCAGCTGGAAGTAAATCCAGTTCTCTCAAGTTTTCCTTCATTGGTTGATCTTTTAGCGATTTGCTGTGTGGCAGCTGTGCATGAATTTTACATGTATTCTTAGGCTTTAATATTTAAAGAAGAAAAGTTTTCCATCCGTCAGTCAAGCATTGTAGCGCTCTGGCCGAGTGCATTAGTGTGAGTATTGTGCTACAAGGCAGCATATGAGTGACAAAGCAAAATTAATGCAAGACTTTTATAAATGAATGATTTGGCAGCACAATGTGAGTCTAATAGATAATGACAGATAATCTACTCCCAGTCACTTTATTAGGTACAGCTGTTCAACTGCTAGTTAATGCAAATATCTAATAAGTAAATCACATGACAGCGATTCAATGCATTTAGGGTGTATGGTCAAGATGATGCATCCTACAACGATACAACTGAGCATCAGAGTGGGAAAGACGGTGAACATCGCATGGTCTGGTCTTATGCAGAAAGGCATTTCTAAATGCACAACACGTTTACCCTTGAAGCTGATGGTCTACAGCAGCAGAAGACCACATCGGGTGCCACTTTTCTTGGCTAAGAACACGAAACTGAGTTCACAATTCACATGAGCTAACCAAAACTGGACAATAGAAAACTGGAAAAACATCATCTGGTCTGATGTCTCTTGATTTCTACCATGACACTTTGAGCCCCTTAGTATTAACTTTGGCTATTGAGTATGGGTCAAAGGATTTATTGACCACAGTTTACCATCTTCTGATGCCTGCTGCCATCAGGATTGAGTGCATCATAATTAGCAGCGTGGCCATGCAGCTGACAAATATAGAAACGGGTTTCTTCAAGATGACAATCCAATATAACTCAATCCAATAGAGCACCTTTCAGATGTGTTGGAATCATGGGTGTGTAGCCAACAAATCTGCAGTTACTGTGTGATGCTATTATGTCACTATGGACCAAAATCTCAGAGGAATATTTCCAGCACCTTGCTAAATGCAACCCGATACTAGCAAGACTGACAAAATAAAGTGTCTCGTGAGTGTATATTATGTACATTATAAAGCATCCCTTGAATTTTAACAAAATGAAGACTCATATTTCTTCCATTAGTCTGCCCCAAGTCAGATGTACAGCCTAAAAATATGACTGTATATTACACTACTCAAAAAATTAAGGGAACATTTTGAAAAGACATCAGATCTCAATGGGAAATAAGATGCTGGATACCTGTACTGATATGGACTGAGTAATGTGTCAGGAATAAAGGAGTGCCACATTGTTTAATGGAAATTAAAATGATCAACTTACAAAGGACTGAATTCAAAGTCACCCCAAAAATCAAAGTGGAAAAAAATGTTCCAGAAGGTTAATACATTTTATTGCAGCAACTCAAAATAGTTCCCATTTGTTTGTATGGCCCCCATGTGCTTGTATGTATGCATGCTCTTAATGAGACGATAGATTGTCTGAAGGAAGGTCCAAGGATTTAGTCCTGATACCTAATCGCAGTCAGGGAGCTGTTGCCAGGCCTGTCGAGGCCTGTGCGTTGCTCCATGGATGTGTTTCCCCAGACCAACGCTGACCCACCACCACTGATGATTAAAGATATTACAGGCAGCAACATTCCCCACAGCTTTTCCAGGCACTTTCACGTCTCTCAAATGTGTTCAGAGTGAACCTGCTCTCATCTGTGAAAAGCACAGGGTGCCAGTAGTGGACCTGCCAATTATGGTAGTCTATGGTAAATGCCAGTCTGGCTCCATGATGTCAGGCAGGTCCCACTAGAGGATGCTGGGACTTCAGACCACCCTCATGAAGTCTGTTTCTGATTGTTTGGTCAGAGACATTCACACCAGTGGTCTGTTGGAGGTCGTTTTGTAGCTCAGACAGTGCTCATCTTTAACTCTAGCAGATACCCATCCTTCTTATGGGTCTGTCTGGCTCTCCTGGAATCTTCTCCATACTTCTGACAGTGCTGGGAGACACAGCAAACCTTCTGGCCACAGCACGTATTAATGCGTCATCTTGGAGGAGTTGGACTATCTTTGCAACCTCTGTAGGGTCCAGGTATCGCCTCATGCTACCAAAAGTGACACTGAACCTAGCTAAATCCAAAACTAGTAGGGAAAAAAAAAGTCAGAAAAGATGCGGATTAAAAAAATGTCAGTGATTTTGTCTGTAAAATCAGCATGTTTATTTTTGTCTCATTGCTGCCCCTCAAAGTGCACCTGTTGTTAATTTCATTAACACTAAAGCAGCTGAAATTGATTAACACCCCCCTCTGCTACTTAACTGACCAGATAAATATCCCAGAAGATGTTATACTCTGATTAAAAAGTGTTTCTTTAATTCTTTTGAGAGGTGTATATGGACTTACTGATCTATATAAGATGATGACAAATATCATAAATATATCCAGACTGTGTTCATCCTAAACCTTTGAGATAAATATATTTTAGGCCCTATGTATATTTAGCACCACAAGAAGTCATTGACTTTGTGGTTTTCTTGGTGCTTCTCTTTTCTTTCTTCTCACCGTCCAACAACTCGATGCAGATGGCTGCCTCTCCCTGAGCCTGGTTCTTCCTGTTAAACAGCAATCCTTCCTCCCAGCTTTTACCAAGAGGTTCCTTACAGGGGATCATCTGATAGCTCGGTTTTTCTCAGTAATGTGTGTTTTCATTTACATCTCTTGCTTTGTGTCCTTGTCATGTTATACATTATTACCTTATATATATTTTGGATTTGTAACCAGGTCTTCCTGAACCTTTGGAACTCCTGGGGCTGTGCTACATTGGACAGATTAGCAAGCTGTACATACGCACAGCTGACAAAATGTTGTTTTTCTTGAATCAGAGCACCATAAGACCACCAAAGCTTGCATGCTTGCACCCATTTAGCCTTCTTAAACTTAATGGACGCTGATACCCCCAACTCTTGGAAAATCTTCTGGCAGGATTTTGGAGCTGACCTTCCCAAATTTACTCTCATTCAAGCTTATTTAGTCTCTCACTCGACCACTGAGTTCCAGGTGTTGATGGGTTGCAGCCTTGCGTTTGTTTGCAATCAAATTTAGAATATTATTTATTTAAAGACAGTCCTTATTATACAAGTGTGCTGTTACCTTGCTGAAGACTGCTTATCTAGTTGTAACTCACACTATTATAGTAACCTGATGCAGGCCCTCTGCATCTGTTCACATCTATGACTGCTTCCCTCCTGGAAAAAAAAAGTTTACAATTTTAGTAGTTATTAAGATGAAACAGGGTAAGAGTGCGCAAAAACGATTAAATAAGACCATAAAACAAACTTTTCCATTTAAAATCCCAGAAAGTTGATCGTGTTCATCTGGATGCAGTCTTTTCAGTGGGAGAAATGTTTCATCAGTAATCCATGTGACTTCTTTAGTCTGGAGACACCGAATAAGTCATCATCCAGGATTTTCTTACCTGGATTAGTGAGGTAGGATCAAGACATCATGACATCAAGCTGCACACCAAGAGTGAGCGAGACACCAATTCACTGATCCCTCTTGCCAGGTACTGAGAAGCCAGCTGAATGGTAGGAATAAGAGCCAAGTCATTAATAGATAAGGTCATCAGATACCCACCTGAAATATTAAGACGTCCACAGGAAGAGATAGATGCTACTAATGTCAAGACACAAAAACTCGTCACAATGCACAGAGGTCTCCACCTGAAGTCCAGTCCAGTATCCCGAGGCTCTAAGAGCAACAGAAAGAGGGAGGGCAAGGATTAATGCATGTCACTACAATCCAGGATGAAACATGACACATTTGCAAATAGATCAGGAAGATCTCCAAGAATGTTTCAAGCAGCTGAAGATGGATACTGATGAGGAACAGGAAGAGGAACAATCATGGACAATCACTCCCTTGCGTGGGATGTATTATCGACAGAGAGAGGAAGTGGCTGACATCAAGAAATCCTACCAGTGGCTTAAGAGGTCAACTTTAAGGACAGTACAGAAGTTCTGATCACGAGCTAAGGACCAGATCTACCACAGCTGACAGGACCCAAGATATGCAAACTGTGCAATGATCCCACTGGAGATTACACATAGCATCAAGATCCAAGCTGGGACAGCATACACTGAGAGGCACAATTTAGTGGCTGGGATAGTCAGAGCACCTCGCCTCTGTCAGTGCGCCCCAGGGCAGCTGTGGCTATGTAGCTTGCCATCACCAGTGTGTGAATGGGTGAATGACTGAATGTAGTGTAAAGCGCTTTGGGGTCCTTAGGGACTAAGTAAAGCACTATACAAATACAGGCCATTTACCATAGTGTGCAGGAACATCTGTGCCACATTTGGAATGAAAGTCCCCAAGTCCCAGTGGGAGACCTCACTAAAGGTGGTTGAGAACAGCAGGACTAAGATCCTGTGGGACTTCCAGTTCCAGACAGACAAGGAGCTGCTGGCCAACCAACCAGACATGTTGGTGGTTGACAAGGAGCAGAAGACCACAGATTGATGTGGCAGTCCCAGTGGACAGCAGCATCAGAAAGAAGGAGGACAGTAAAATAGAGAAGTACCAGGGGGTGAGGGAATAACTGGAGCAGATAGAAACATCAAAACAGGAAACATCACAGGAAAAAAGAAAGTAAAGAAAATGGCATTTCAAAGACACAGATATGAGTAAGGTGTATGAGACAATTTACAATAAGTTAGTGGGTAATATTCACTTGCTAAACTTCAATACATGTGATCGGAGTTGCATCAAATTATACTTTGTTCTTTTCTCATAATAAACTGCTCCACTCCTCTCTGGCATCTCATTTTTTACAATTAAGCATTCCCAACATTTCAGCATCCACATGTTCATTGTCAGAGTTTGAGATTCTTTCCAAAGCTTAGGGATTAGTGAGGTACAAGTAACTAGATCCACTATCAATACTCTTATTACGCACTTATTTAACTGTGCTAAAGGACCTCCATCTTCAAGGGGAGACATCTGTGGTGACGTTGGCAAATCAGACTTAAATTATTGGCCCATACAATCCAAATCATCGCTCTAAAAATGAAAAACTTTGGCGCGTTTCCAAAATGCATGCACATAAGTCCATCTTTCTGTCCTACATTTCCAGCATGACGCATCTTTAATTAAACCAATTTCATGTAATCTGAAAGGAGCGTAGTAATACCGATTAATGATTTTATCCTGAATAAATTTGCCCCTGGTATCCCTGACTAATTTTTTAAATATTGTTTTCCCATGACTCATTTTCAGATGCAGAGACAACATCTTTTTCCCAGGTCTTCTTTGGTTTGTTGCTTTATGTTACATTGTTGAAAGTTTTAAATAAGACAGTATGGTGTAAGTGCTTTTATGCAGTTTGATTTTTCTTCTTATACAATCTTTAATTCACCAGATATATTTTTAAATATTTAAGCGTTTCACGACAGAAGTGCAGCCGCACTGTCCTTACCGTCGCCTCTCCAGCAGGGGGCGATGGCAGTCGCTCCGGACACATGGAGGGGCAGGGAGGAAGAAGGAGCTCAGACAGAGGCTGATTAAAGCGGTCAGCAGTCACAGGTGGTGGTCTGTGTAAAGGACCGGAGAATCGTTACAAAATATACCATGAAGAACGAAGGCATAGAAGGGACGGAGAGGTTTCTGAGCCCGGATAAAGGCAGGGGCCTGCGGGCGTTGAGGCACTTCGCGGTGGGGGAGCTGGTGTTCGCGTGTCCTGCCTACTCCTACGTGCTGACCGTGAATGAGAGGGGAGCACACTGTGAGCACTGCTTCACCAGGTAAAACTGCACCTCACCTCACTCAAACAGCTGACAGACCCCTCTTGTAATAGGTAGCTACGAGCAGGCGCCTTCCTCTGTGAAAAGGAGAACTGAGTGGAGCGGGTAACGTCCAGTTCACCGCCAGCTAACCTCATTACAGCTACGTTAGCAGTTAAACCCCTGTGCACCTACTCAGCTGATTAAAGTGGGTCAGTGAGACGAGCCAGCTCACCTGACAGATGCTGCAGCTTTTGTTTGTAGCACTGCGGAGTCAAGAGAGTAAAACACGAGTGGATTTTAAAACGATACAGTGCTTTTTAAGTACTGTGTGTATACCCTATATAGTCTTAAATAGGTTATCAGTATTTACAGGTCGCATACTTGGTGAAAGGACCACTTGGTAAATTTGCAGCCCTATTGATGCCATAGTATAACGTGTCTGCTTGTCTTATACAACACGTGCTCTGGGCACAGACCTGTTAAAGATCCTCACTTGTCCCACAAAGTACCGAGACCCCCAGAACGAACTACATAATGTTGTTTTTGTGTCTCCAGCTGTGCATGTAGCGGATGTCTGTATAATGTTGTGTGGCTTTATGGTAATTTGTAGTCATTTCCTCTCTCTACATGGGTGTATTGTGTCTCATAGTTATTATTTGTGTTTCTTAGACTTTTCTATTTAATTTAGATTTTCTGCACTATGTCTTGTCTTATTTTTTGTCTTCGTTTATATTTGTTGTTTTGCAACTTTTTGGGGATTAATTCTGGAGGGTGGGAGGGACTGTGTCCATGCACACACTTGACAAAGCGCTGCCTTTGTAATATCAGACTGCCAAAGCTAGCACGCTTGCACCAGTAACCGTGTAGGCTGTTGAGTGGCCTACAGCATTCAGAGAGCATCGTGTGTAGGCACACTTTATCAAAAACATGACAGGAAATTGGATTCAGTTTAAGTTTAAAATCCCTTCACAACACTTTATAGCATTATATGAACTCACTCTCTGTGACACTCTTACTGACACACTTCTTACACACACATGCGTCCTACCAAAGAAGCCATTAAAAGGTTTGTAGAGCATTGAAAGGTTAGGGTGCTAAATATAGGCGTCCGTGTGTCCCAAAAGAGGAGGAGCCATGAGATGAGAAGTCAAGTCCAGGACAGGCGTGCACTGGAAGGCATGTACGCAAGTGTGTATATTTGCCCCGGTGTTGCACCTTGTGCCTTATCTGACATAATTAGTGAACTGAAAATGTTTGTAGACGCTCCTGAGAATTTAATCTGAAATTCAGATCCAATGCATCTGACCCAGATGTGATTAAAATTAAACTCTAAACATCTTTATGTTCCCTATTATGTCCCAGACGATAACAAACTGTCACGGCCTTCTCGTTCAATATCAGGTTGAATTTTTATTATTGTCATTTTTTTTAAGAAGTTGAAGGCTGTCACTATAAAGTTTATTCCCGTATCCACCATCCAGGTGTGTCACGGTGTTTCTTCATGTAGTTTAAAAGAAAGTGTCCCTTTTACGTACAGCAGTATCTGAATGTATTGCATCTTTGTGTCATTACAGGAGAGAAGACCTTTTTAAGTGTGGTAAATGTAAGCAGGCCTACTACTGCAATGTTGACTGTCAGGTAAGATGATCATTTTGGTCTTTTTAATGGAGATTTTGAAGTCTTTTTGTAAGTTTCAAAAGTCAGCTCAAGGAACTGACTAGGACTAGGTGTCAGTTGGTACTTTATGTTCAAAAAAGTGCTCCTTTGCTAGCTTAACATTAGCATGCTCTCTTGTGCAGATGCCTGCAAAGAGCCAATAATGCATTAGCAGCATAATGCAGCTGTGTCTGTCCTGTAAGCAGTTTGCACTTTAACAGTGCTCTCTTATTCTTTAATGCAATAAAATTAATGACTGTATCTCCACTCCAACATTTTCCTTCCCTGCACATCAACTAACATCAGTGCAGGACCAACAGAGGCTCCAGTTAGATGTTTTCTATTTGTCCTCGATGAAGAACCTTTGTAAGACAAGTAGCAACATAACTGCAGCTGTAATGTGATTACTGAATTTAGTGTAGTAACACATTACATTACTGAGTTATTGACAAATGTTTAGTTATTGACGATCTGTTTAGTTCTAGTGTGATGGTACAAATCAAACTCTGTACACTGCAGTAAAATACAGACAGAGACAGAATGGTGTTTGCCTCGGTCATTAATTTATCAGTGATTTACTCTTTGATGACAGAAATGTCCATTTAATTCTCCTTTTCTTTGCTGTCTTAATTTTGCGTATCCTGTTGTTTTTCCTTTTATTACACTTATTCAGAAAAGGATAATTTACCACTTACTGTGTTTGTGTGTTTGCACAGAGAGGTGATTGGCCCATGCACAAGCTGGAGTGTGTAGCGATGTGTTCCTACGGGGAAAACTGGTGTCCATCAGAAACGGTCAGACTGGTGGCAAGAATCATCATGAAACAGGTGAAGAGACACAAAGAAGCAGGAGAAGTAATGTTTCAGTGTCCAGAGAGTACTCAGAGATGAACACTAAAAGGAAAAAGGAAAAAAAACTATGAGAGATATAGATGTTCTCTACATATTACGACATAACAAAAATAAAGAGTTATGGTTAAGACGCCGTAATTACCATTTGGATGAATAACACAGCAAGAAGAGGAAGGAGCAACAAGCAATCCTTGAAATAAATATCTGAGTGAAATATGATCTGGGTCTTCACAATAATCTGACTTGACTCATCACTTTAATTTACATAGTTTTCCATGCGCAGTGTAATCACACATGTAGTTTAGATTAAAATGAACAGTCATGGTGCAGTGTTAACACGGCCTTCTTGTGTCGTAATTTGACCACAGCGTTTAAATGTAGGTCTTATCTTGGTTGATGACAATGCTCATGAACACTGCTGTCCCTGAGCTGTGCTTGGAAGCTGCTGTATTACCATAAAGATCTTTAATGTCTAAACTCAGCTGAACGTTTATACTAGAACCGTCTGCAGGTAATTTAATTCAGCATAAAGGGAAAATTAAGTTTAGTTTATATCGTTACATCATTATGCGATCGCTATGATTCAGGTTTTTTCATTAAACACTGTCGTTTTGCAGAGAGCCACAACAGAGCGAACTCCCTCAGAAAGGCTGCTACTGCTTAAAGAGTTTGAAGCTCGTAAGTTAACGTGTGTGTTTGTGTGTGAGTGTGAATACATAAGCATACACTTTAGTTACACATTCATGCACTTTTAGTTACACTGTGTGTGTGTGCAATCTATCTATGTCTCTGCAGTTGTGGCAGTGTGTCTATTAATATCCTCAGCTGTAGCCTCCAGTCCTGGTTCTGTCGCTTTCATTCACTCCAAGTGTGCAAAGCACTGGGGATCTAAATCCCAAGCTTCTGGTTTCTGTAATTTCATGTTCTCTCCCCTCCTTTAACAACTACTGCCACTGTGCCCTTGAGCAATAAACTCATCTATCGTCACTTGGAAACTGTGATTATGCTGAGATGCACTTATCTGTTAATATAACTCAGTTTCAGCTCATAATTAAGAAACTAAACTCTGCTGAGCCTGTTTTTAAACAGCGAGATTTACAGGACATTTTTGTTTCTGTTTTCTGCAGTTGTTCTAACTGCTTTACTAATGTGCAACTTTCAGGTTTTAATGAAGCTGAAAACACAGTGAAACAGGTCCCATTGGTTGTAATCTCACACATGCACGAGCTCTGGTTTCCCCAAAGTGTCAACAAACGGTTTCCTGTGCTCCATTTGGGATTATTATTTAGTCTGAACTGTTGTTTCCGGCTCAGATGTGTCACCACAGGATTGTTAGAGAATTAACCTTCATACCTGTCCCTCATGCGAACCAAACAAATGGTTGGCCAGCTGCTGCCTGCTGCTACTCGTCTGTGTCTGACTGGGTTTGTGTGATTGGCAAAGACAGACGGCTCATAGTGGTGCTGTGTTTAACACTTATTAACACTGAGGTGTTCTCATCTGCTTACAGTTTGGAACCAGATTATTATTATTTGAATCATCAGTTTAATGCATATATTTCTTTATAATTGGAAAAAAGATAAAATGTTTTGCAAGAGGTCCAGTGTAACTGAATGGTCAGATGTTATATTGATATTTACGTTTTGCTGACTTAAATATCAAACTTTAAGTCAGCTGCTTTTTCACTTTTTCCTGCCAATGAGAGACAACTCAGTAGTACATGTTTATTATTTACATGTTTGGTTCTCACTTTTAAATAAATGTGAATAAATTTAATTAAATAAATCTCAGTAATGTTAAGCCCAATGTCTGGTCTGTTATATTGTCAGTTGCTTTTCATGTAATTATTCATTTTCTCACTTCTTTGTCAGCCCTTTGTCCCTTATTCTTTTTAATCTGATTCTCTTTGACAGATTTAGATAAGATGGACAGCGAAAAGGAGGAGATGAACCAGACAGACATAGCAGCGCTGCGTCACTTCTACTCCCGACACATCAGTAACCTTCCTGATGAACAGGCTCTCACGGAGCTATTTGCACAGGTATCAATGAAGAAACACCAGAAGGCTGTTTGAGTTGTCAGTGAACCAATGGATTCAAAAACTAAAATCTCATGGCGGCGCCAATGCAGTGTTTACCTTTATCGCTGAGACTACTACGTCAGCCCTTCCCTGCCCTCAGTCGGCATTATTTTCCATTATTTTTATGGTACTAAACATATTTCTGCATGACATCACTACACTGCACTGGTTTGCCTTTTTGACAGTCAACAGTGCAGAGAGACTGGAAACATGCAGCACAGCTGGTCTCAAATGGTGGAGATTCAGGTTACAGTTAGTGGTGTGCACTTTAACCTGGACACCCTGACGCATTGTTTCCAACCAAACAGATGCAGCTGCCCTGTTTCTTGGTTGCTTTGGTGAGCTTATACATAGAGCCACACTTAGTACTGATCATATAGATTGTGGTTTTTTTAAAACAGCAGAGACTTTAACAGTCATTTTAAATGAATTTGTACCTTGTTCGTATGGCAGCGCTTTTCCCAAACACCTGCTAATCCGTACTTGAACACTAGCTTAAAATCAGTTGATTTCAAGCCTTCTCCCACTAAGAATCTTTATTTCATACTGTTTGGGGGTTAGGGGAACTTGGAACCATCTCTTCATCTTTCAGCCCTCCCTCCATTCTCAGTTGTCCTGCACTTGTAAGCAGAAAGACATAAAGGAGTGCATGTTTGTTTTAACTAGGCTCTGTATCACACGCCCACTGATTCTTTGCCGTTTAACTCTGCAGCTTTGAGCGCTTTAATTTTATCTGTCTGGCAGTGGGCTGTCTCCCACCTCTTCAAGCTACATCAATGGAAACAACCTCTTTGGCCTGTTATCACACAGCTGCATTTAATCTCCACTACCAGAATTTCCTCCTCCTCACTGAAGTGGGTGGCACGGCACAGCCGAGGCTGATGCAAGTTGTGTTTTCGTGTTGCTGAACCCTGCTTTTGTTTTTCTTCAGGTTAATTGTAATGGTTTTACCATAGAGGACGAGGAACTCTCACATCTGGGATCAGCTGTTTTTCCTGAGTAAGCAGCTAACATGTCGTCATCATTCTGCGCTCTGTGTGGACGTTTTAGGAGATTAAATTCAAAATAAATTCCTCTTTTCATTCCCCTGAATATGTCATCCCACTTTCTCAGTGACAGTTTTCCTCAGAGAGGTTTTTATATTTATAGAACACTTTATTTATTTTGTCTGTTTATTTCATGCTATGTGAAGCATGTACAAGCAACTGTTTATGGTCATTTTACATATTACTACTTCATAGCTGACAACAATCCTACCAAGAGGTATCTGATCAGCCACTAAAATACCTTAAAAACTTGGAAAAGTGAATAGTGCTCACACTAAATATTGATTTGGCTGCCCTTTTGAATACAGTTTACAAAAAATAAAAGTATTCATGGCAGAACTGCATGTGATACCCCACAGAGCTGTAGTACCAGTGTCACAAAGCTGCTAAATATAGTGTTTTATCAGTGTCTTTTTAATTTTACAGCTTTTCTCTCACTTGTCTCTCTCACTCCTTCTTCCTTCCAGTGTAGCACTGATGAATCATAGCTGTAGTCCCAATGTCATAGTGACCTACAAAGGCACAGTAGCTGAGGTCAGAGCTGTTAAAGAGATAAACCCTGGAGAAGAGGCAAGTAAATACATCATTTTGAAACCTTCAATTACAGAAGTGTAAAAGTCTCTTATTATAGGTTGTTTTTGTCATGTCTCTCTCTGTAGATATTTAACAGCTACATAGACCTGCTCTACCCCACAGAGGACAGGAAGGAGAGGTTGCTGGATTCCTATTTTTTCACATGCCAGTGTACAGAGTGCACCTCCAGGTCTAAGGTACTGTGGGTTTATCTCTTAGGAGCGCATACATTTTTGATATCTTGAATGGGAGTCTGGTACCAACAAACAATTTAGTTAGTTTGAGGACTAAAACAACAAGTACATTATCTGGGTCAGTTATTAGCTGTGTGTTGGGGAAATGCAGCAGGATCATTGTCCTCATTGTGCCAACCTGTGCTTCCTCCCACCTTTGTTTCAAACGACACCTTACACTGTCAGAGATGTGGTGGCTGTGTCCCAGTTCCACATTATAAACTAGTGTACTGTATGGGTACTAATGCAGTCTTTTGTTTATATGCGTCAGTCTTCATAGCAGGTTCTGTTTAGAATAGAAATGGTACTTAGCATGTGACAAGATGTTTTTGCATCATTTTGACTTCTGCACATTTTTACATTTGGAATGAAATCTGAAAGTTTCAGAAAAACTTAAATCCCTCCTTAGGTTTTCTTTTTTTCTTTTTTGGTTTTACTGGAATTGCCTTTTAATAATATCCGACTGTAATTAGCTTACTTTATGCACTGCATTATGAAACAGTGACTTAATGTTGTGCTCTAAAATCCAAGCAGAACTACTGGTTAATGCATACTGAGATATTTGTGTGTCTAATTTTGTTTCTTTCCCAGTGTAAGTAATGCTGTTGTCAGACAGTAGAGCTGTTTATTTGGTACTCTTATGTTTTAACATAGCTTCCCCCAAAGACTGTCTTGTATAAGATGCAATGTTATAAAACTCTGTATTATTTTTTCACTCTGTCTTTAGGACAAGGCAAAAATGGAGATCAGGAAGCTGAATCCTCCGCCAGAACCTGAGGAAATCCGATCCATGGTCCGTTATGCCAAAAATGTCATTGAAGAATTCAGGCGTGCCAAACACTACAAAAATATCCTTCTCTTATTATAATGTATTCTCGTCTTTCTCCTGATCTCTGACAGCTTTGCTGCCTCCTCTTCTTGCGCTGCCTTCTCTGTGTCATTATTTCTTGACTCTCTTGCACCCCCCAGTGAGCTGCTAGAAATGTGTGAGCTCAGCCTGGAGAAGATGGGAGCTATATTTGCAGACACAAATGTCTACATGCTGCACATGATGTATCAGGCCATGGGGGTGTGCCTGTACATGCAGGACTGGGATGGCGCTATGAGCTATGGAGAGAAGATCGTTCAACCGTACAGGTAAATCGATCTGTTGGAAATTCAGGTCATAAAGACTAGATTAATTCAATCACTGTCTACAATGGTACATTATAATTTGTAACTGTATCAAAGTTGTTTTCGTCTTGCATAAAAAGAAGAAAAATTTGTTTTCATCTTGTAAGCCCTGCACTAAGAGTCTTGGAAATAAAGCAGACACTTTTTTTCCTCTCTTTCTCTGATTGGATTTTACCAGTTGCTATGGGTCTTTCTTGATTTGTCACCTTAACTAAGTTATCCACTCCCATAACCACCTTTTATTCTTATTCCTTTAAGCTGGGTACATGTCATGACCTTTTGTTACTTTAAAGTGTGCAGACGTCTGGAGAAATTTAAGGGCTTCTTTAAGACACAGTAGTCTATTTTAACCTTTCAAAACAATAAGTAAACTGTACCAAAAATGTGGATTTAACTTTTTTTTTTTTTTTTAACTTTTATCGTATACGATGATGTTTTCAGCTCATTTTGATGATTATGTTCTTTCTGCAGTGTTCACTATCCAGCGTATTCCCTGAATGTGGCGTCTATGTATCTGAAGCTAGGGCGTCTGTATTTGGGGCTCGAGAAGAAGACCCAAGGAGTCAAAGCTCTGAAGAAGGTGAATACATGTATAAATATTTGGTGTATTGAAAGATGAAATGCGTAAGCAGTTGGCTGCAAAAGCATTTGAAATGCAACAAGCGACCACGGAGAGACCAATGAGTGGACAGTTGTTCATTCTTTGTCCTGTTTTTGATTCTTATGAGCGTCTCTGCATGTACTAGAACTAAGTCAGGGTGGAAATGGAGTAGACGTAGTCCCGTGAGCAACTAAGTAAACCCCATGATTCATGATTCAGTGGTCTGTTGGGCAATGTTTAACAGTGGTAACCTGAAGTAAGGAATTTGAACCCACTCTGTTACAGTGTTGTTTGAGGTTTGTGGACATTTGTTTATGCACAGCTCTCTTAAGGTCCCTGCACAGCATTCCAGTTTGAGATTTGCTGCTGTGCTTGGAATCATTGTCCTGTTTCATGACGGTCTGATAGTAAGGCTTTGACTATTGGGCAGATGGTCTCACATATGACTCTAGAATATGTTGGTATACATAGAATATGTTGGTCACAGTCAACCGGAGACCGCAAGGTGCCCTGGTCCTCTAGCTTGTGGCTGTAAATAATCACCCTTTCTCCAACCATACTTGTTCATTTTATTTCTGAGTGTACTTTAGCATTTAACATGCTACCTGGGGTCTGTAGCATCTGAGCCATATAGCTCTTAGGTTTTTTGCAGTTTTGCTGAGCAGTGAATGATCTGACTTCTGGTGAATTTGAAAGGACCTCCACTCCTGGAAAGATCACTCCAAACCAGTAAACTGTTAAAATTGATTTTAACTTTGGTGTCTGAAGCTACGTCACTGTATTGACATTCAAATACTATTACATTCAACATTTGATCAGCTGTTAAGGCAAACGTGCATCTAATCTGTTTTTCTGTCTTCAGGCTCTCGCTGTCATGGAGGTGGCTCATGGAAAAGATCACCATTATGTAGCTGAAGTCAAACGTGAAATTGAGGAGCAGAAGTAAAAAAGAGGAGCTGAAGGAGCAAAAAGAGTAACGAGAGTCCGCAATGAGGGACCTCTCCAAAAGCAGCAACAACAAAATCCACATCACAAATGCATGGCATGCATTGTTTACCTCTTCAGTTTTTAAATATTTTTGTTCACTCCGTTTCTTCTGCTTCTCTGTGAGCAGTCTTCACTCCTCAACTCATGGATGAGGACCACGTTTTGTATCTACAGCCGCCTACTTCCTGTCAGACCTGGATAAAAAAATGGAGACACATTGGGGTTACATTGTTTGAATGAGAGGAATACAGCATCTGATTTGTTTCTCATCCAAACTTGAACTACATTTAAAATGTTGGTTTTGGTTTCTTTTCATACATTGAATAAAAACAAAATCCCACCAGTGGGAAGATGAAAACATTTTTTTTTATGCAGCCTTTCTTAAGATACAAAGCTTTTATGTGAAGGGTCTATTTTCTGAAGCCCAATTTAATTTTTTGTCCTTTTCCTGGTGAGTCTGATTCATTCACTGTTTTGTGGACCTGTCAATTAACGGTTTCCTATCCTTTTTCTTTGGCGGCAGTTATGGCTACGCAGCGTCGCCCCGGGCAGTTGTTCATGATTTAAAATTTTGTACAAAAAAGTGAACAGTTGTTACTAACAGCTGATGCATTTTTAAATCCTCAGATATTCTGGCTTCTTTCGTTCATGTCTAAACTGTGAAAATGTGACCATGCATCGTGTACTCTGTAGCACCAGAGAGGAGAATGCAAAGAACTATTCCTTAATGAATAACAAGTATCTTTTGCTCGTTTAAAAGAAGCAGGACGTGTTGCATGTTTGACTGTTCATGTTTTCTTTGTGTGTGGCTTTTTTTTCTTTTCTGTCTTCTACTGGGGCTTGTTGACCAAATAGGCCACAGGTTAAACTGGCAAGGAACCAGCTATTCAGTCTGTTCAGTGTACCATTAAATCGGGGTGCTGATATGTGACCAGTTTGCCTCTTAAGTCACAGTGAAGACATTGGTACTATGATCCTGGATCAGTGTCCCTTTGCTCTCAGGAATAAAAGGGGGCAGCACAGTAGCTTTTATTGCCTTTTTGTCAAGAGATGCATTATTAAACTTTGTTGGTATTTTCTTCTTCCAGACGCAGCATCGATGCAGAAATGACCTATACAGTTGTAGACAGGATGGTAAAATACACTAAGATAGCAGGGTGTATAGCTTTTACAGTAATAAAGTAGAGGGTGGCATCCTTAACTTTTACATTTTATTGTCAAGAATTGGTGTAATATTTCATACAAAGAGAAGCGCATCTTTTAATCTAATTTGTGCACACTTGTAAGCTAATTCAAACCGTAGTTTAAAACCGATGGTAACAGTTCCACATTTTAGGAAGTGCTACCTTTAGCAAGAATGCGTGTCATAAAAGCATCTGTGGGTCATTAAAAGAGTAGTTGGAGTTTAAACCCCCAAATGGGAGCTGTTATAGATCACAAATCTGTAGTTCTGCTTTAGGGTCGACTAAAATGTATAGAAATACTAGGTGGCTGTATTTAAGGTGTGTTGTTGGGAGGAAGACTTAAAAAAATAATTAATGCAAAGATTATCACCAGGGCCTTTGTTGCACTCAGATTTTGTATTGTTTGTGTGACACAATGATGTCAAATGGCAAAAATGTAAGCACATTTTATTTCATTTAAGCAGTTTCTGCAAGTGGACGCTTGGCCTTGCTGCCGTCTTCATTTTGCACTGCCAGAACCGATTCAGTTCTGTCATTCTTTAAATGCATGTAGCTTCACTCTATCTCTTTTACTATGGAAACAGTTTAATGCTTAACATAAAGGTGGCAAACTGATAGTTGGAAATAAACCATTTTGAAAGTCATTTTTGTAGCAAGCTGTGCAAATGTGACTCTGTCACCTGCAAAAATGCATCTAAAAGGTGCCTGCCTTACAGTTTTGCCTTGGTAACCCAAAAACACAGTTTGAGCAATTTCACCTTCTTTATTTTTGTCTTACTGCTAAAAGAAAAACACAATGTAAAGATAGGTTGTAGGCTTGTTTGCACAGGTCAGTAACATGTGTATCTAAACTTTCTATTGGCCAGAATTGAGCATTGTGTTTAATTTTGGTCAAAGTGTTTTTACTCTGTCAGTAAAGATAAAACCTGTGGCACCAATATTGAAACAGCATGTAAGCCAGGCAAAGGGTAATTGGAAGGCCACCTGCACACTGTTTTCTCTTCTTTCTGTAATGAACTGTTATCTTTATCAGGCATGAATATTATTCTATTGGAATGCATAATTGAAAAAAATCAAGCCTCTGGCTCTTTCTGTACCGTGTCAGTGGAAATCAATAAATGACAGTATCACACTTTGTTCTGTATTCTAACATTTTCTTCTGAATCTTTTTTTTTGAGCAGCACATCTAAAGATACATGTCCTGATTGCGTAAAGAAAGCAGATATGTTAACAGAAGGGACTAATCTGATTCATAGAACAGACACTGGCCTGATTAAGTCTGTCTGTGGAAGCAGTAGTGATGCAAGTTAGACTAAAAACTTTTTTCCAGTAAAAATCTTTGTTGAATTTGTCTTTTATTTGAGGACTAGGCTAAAAACTTTACCTGGTATGAAGCTGTGGCATCTAGGTTAGGTTAGAAATACTGCTAGACATATTTCTTTTAGAATTTGCCTTTTTAAGTGACATGTTTAAAAAGATTTTTGTTTAGAAACAACTGAACTGATACTTTTCAAGTCACAATATATATGACGAGTACCAGTCAGGTTTCAGAATCAACCACAGCACAGAAACGGCTCTTATGACCAGAAGATCAACAGTGATTGATCTGCAGGTCATCTTTGTTCCCTGCTGCCTTCAACACTGCTCACCATGACATTTTAACTCAAAGGCTTTATTATTCAGCTGATTTAACAGGTCAGGTTCTGAGCTGATTTTTATCACATCTATAGGATATTAGATTCTGTGTCTATGTTAGTAATTTTAGATATACCGAAATTATTCAAACAGGTGTTCCTCAAGGGTCAGTACTTGGTCCATTACTCTTTAACCTTTACTTGTTCCTACATGGTACTGTCATAAATAATCATAATATATTCTAATAATATATTCTACCATTCTTATGGAGGTGATACGTAGTTGTACTAAAATTTTCCTTTGATGATCTAACCCCTGTTCAAGCTAATAACCTGCACTGATAACATTAACTACTGTCTCAAAACCTTTTCAAACTGAATAGAGGTGAGATGAAAATGTTTGCTCTTATTTGTGAAAAATGTGTTCATATTTATCCCGTTCTCTAAAACACAGTGAGCAAGTCAGGAGTCGTGGAATTATTTTGGACAGTAATCTCAATTTTGATAATCAGATTAACAAGACCAGAACTGCTTTTTATCACTTATAAAATATATCTAAGGTTGGAAAATGATTATTTCAAACTGAATCTGAGGAACAGGTCCATGCATTCATCTCAAGCAGGTTACACTACTGTAACACTTTATTTACAGCATAATCAGAATCATTTGTAGGACGACTTCATTTTGTTCAGAATGCAGCAAATTTCTACACAGAAGTAAAAGCAAAAACAAAAACGACCCCCCCAGTGTTTCATGCTAAGAGGTGTATTTCACACACGAGAGGGACGTGCGCTTAGCGAGTATTTATAAACTCCTACTACTTGGTGTCGCTGTGGACACAAAGAGTAGCGAACCAATCCGCGTTCGTGGTGCAGCTGACGACGTAACAGACAGCCAATGGACATGGAGCTTCGCGGCTTGCCGTTTCCTCTGTTGAATTTTGAATTTTTCAACGAGAGCGACCCAAACAGTAGGAGAATTTGATAAAGGAGCATCGCGCCCAAAGTAAGTGCAGCCAGCCTGAGTCGTTACTGCTATGTGATTTATTTCAGTTTCGAGTTAACTGTCTAATATACTAATATAGAATATAGAATCTGCACTAATCTTTAGTCCCTGTCTGGATAATTTACGATTTAAATAAAAAATATATATCGATGTCATATTTGCTGAGAGCATGCTCTTCAGAAAGCTAACGTTAAACAGAAACTAAGCTATGTTTTGATCATATCCAGCTTTTAAATAAATTGACTTCAAATACGTGTTTTGTGGTTGTATTCAGAAATTTAATTGGGCATCATTTACTACGTTAACTCGGTAAAGTAGCTTCTAGCTAGCTAATCTTTAATATTAAACCAAAACCTGCTCAGGTCAGATGATGGGCTGTAATTTTCTTTTCACCGCTATAACTATTAATACTCATTTCTTGTTATAAAATCTGAGGTTAACTTTACGTAGTTATAGCTACACTTAGTTGCGTTTAACTGTCAGCGTTGATAGAAGACACAGCTTTCAAGGGACTTTAGCCTCATGTGAACTGTCTGTTCACACCGAAGACGAAAACGTTTCATTAGGTCTGCATAACAAAGCATGGTGTGAATTTCTGTGGCACTACCAATGTTTAAAATGGACATTTAGCCTTTTTCGTGTCTAAACTGATGCTTTTTCTTCTTTGTATATTGCTATTATTGTTATATGTACCGAAGGAAGATAAATATTAATTAGCAAACATTTGTTGATCTGATCATTGGTCACTGCCAGTAAATATTATTATTTGCTTATAGGTCAGTCAGCTAGGCCAGTATCAGTCCTTGGTTCCCTAAAATGTTTTTAAATTTTAAACTAGGTATATTTATCAGCTCGTCATCAATTCATTACTTTTATATAAATGGATATATGTTTTAGTAAGGTTAAACCATGAGCTGGGCGGTGGAGGAGTGGAAGGATGGACTTCCAGGGAAAGCCCTGCAGAAGATCCAGGAGATGGAAGTCCAGCTGGATAAACTGAAGAAGGAGAAGACACAAAAGCAGTTTCAGTTGGACTCCTTAGAAGCTGCACTCCAAAAACAAAAGCAAAAGGTCAACATTTATCAGAAGTGCTTGAACAAATGTGTTTTGTGAGAAACAAACTGACACATCTATCTGAAAAGATACCCAATCAAAACATTTTAAATAAGCTTGAGAAATACTTCTCCTACTCATATGAGTCTATTTCTCCAGGTGGACACTGAACGTACAGAGACGTCTGCTTTGAAGAGAGAAAACCAGTCTTTAGTAGAGTCATGCGACTCTCTAGAGAAAGCTCGGCAAAAGGTTGTACATGATCTTGGAGTCAAAGAACAGCAGGTCAGTTTCTGATGAGAGGAAGAAGCATTTGATCACTGCAGGATAAACCTAGTTTCAGATCTAGATTAACATGTATTCAACAGTAAAGCAGAGAGGTGTTAGTTAATAGCCACTGTTCATCACATGTAATTACAGACGCTCATATTGAAGTGTGTTTTCCTGTTAGTGTGTCCCGCCCTTTTTATTTGTGAGCAAGTTATATCTGAAGATAAAACTTTAAACAACTTATGTTACGGAGGAATTATTTATTTTTCAACTTGGGAGTACAGATTTGCATAAATGGTACTCAAGTGACAAGCTCACAAGCCTGATATCCAACTTATGTTTTTGTCTAACTGAATTGTCTTCCTAAACGTAGGTGAGCTACCTGGAAGGTCAGCTTAACTCCTGCAGAAAAACCATTGAACGACTCGAACAGGAGCTCAAGAAGTGAGTTCAGTTATGCGTCTCTCTCTGTGCTGTTGTATGACTCAGAGTGATAAATTCAGTGATTTATCAAGACCTTGATGAGCACCTTATATCTGCTCAGGCACAAAAATGAACTGGATCGTTCCCAGCCTGCTGGCTCTTCCTCACTGTCATCATCCTCCTGTGAGCTGCAGACCTACGCCACTCCACAGAAGAGTTTTCAGACACCAGCATCGATCCCAGCCTACAGACAGCATGGTATTAAAATGTGTTTTTATCTTCAGGGAGTCTGCAATTCATTCTGTGTTCTTATTTATTTATTTATTTATTTATTTATTTATTTATAAGCAAGTAAACATTTGATTTACAGACTTATCTTTTCTCACTTTTCTTTTAATATACATTTCTGTGTTCATGTGTAGGCTTATCACAGTTATTTCTAGAGTGTCTCTGTCTCTAAAAATGTATATAGAATCATTTTTGCATTCAGACGTCATTTTTTTTGTAAGCTCCATCTGTTAAGGATTCACTGTTTTCTAAATGACTGAATAAGTTTACTTTGGATTTGAATTGTGTGTCTTCCATAGATAATAGACTAGAGGAGCTGCAGGAGAAATACAACCAAGAGGTAGAAGAAAGAAAAAGACTGGAAAGTGAACTCAAAGTCTTGCAGGTCAAAGTAAGTGCTATAAATAAATGTATTTTTATAATTATGAGCATTTCTTAGTAGTTTTAATATTTCTCATCTTCTCTAGCTGTTGAATCAGTCTTCAGTCAGTATAAGCCACAAGGACATTGCTGCCCGACAAGCCGGGTCTTCCATTTTCCCATGGCAACAGCAGGATTCTGCCCATCGCCGCCAGTCTCAGGACATAATGGAAACACCTCTAAAGAGGCGAGGGACATCCCTTTGGGACGCCCATGAGGAGACGCCAATCAAACCCAGCCAGCGGATGAGCTCTTCCAGAGCAGCACCGAGTCCCAGTGGATCCTCTCAACAGATGGAGCAGCTAAAGACTTTGAACCAAGGTATTTTGTTATAAAGTATTTTATAATTAGTATGTTGGGTATTGTTCGGTGTTTAGTAACTTTTGCTTTACACTTCTTTTTTTGTGGTTGTTGTTCTTTTAACAGAGCTGCGTGGCCATGTGTCAGAACTAGAGAGGAACTTAGCCAATCAGGAGAAGGAAATTCGTAACCAAGCGTCCAAACTGCAGGAACTTCAAACGCAGCTGAACCAGGCCCGCAAAGACCTCAGCGAGCGGGACAGAGACCTGGCCAAGGCCAAACATGAGCTGAGTCAGACCACAGACCGACACCAGCAGGTCGAGTCCAAGGTAGGCGACATTATTTTATTCTGCTTAGCAGTAAAGAGCACAAGTTAATCACTAGCAAAGTTGTCTAATGTTTTGAGTTGTTTTTAGTGTTCATCGGTTGAGCAGAAACTAAAACAAGTCACTGAGGAGATGAGTTGCCAGAGGCACAATGCTGAAAGCTGCAGACGGGCACTGGAGCAGAAACTCAAGGACCAAGAGAGAGACAGTCAGAAGGTACAACAGTGGGAAATATTTTAGTCTTTTAAGATTTTTATTAATAATGAAGTTTTTAGAATTTGGTTTATGAATTGTGTTCGTACCTGTTATATTTTGTGTAGGAACTTGCCCAGCTGCAGAGTTCCCATCATGCTTTGGATCAACAGCTAAACCAGACCAGAACCAAGCTGACCCAAGAGATCCAACAGGCCAAAAAAGACCACAACATACTGCAGGCAGACATGGAGAAGGTAGATTTGTAACATCGCACCAGCACATTTATTAAAAGATTAAAGCATTTCTACTTGGTAATTTAGTTGGACGAGGCCTAATTAAAATGTTTTTATAAGTGTGAGTCGTGTAAAATTAGTGCTCACTGACTTTGTGAATGTTGTGCATTTGATGAACTTCTGAAGATGCAACTTTAATTTTGTTTTTAGTTGTATTTTTAGTAGTCAGTTTTTAAGTTAACAAAAAGAGATGTGTAATGAAAAAAACCCCACCACATCCTGAGTGTGTTTAGGCTTTCAGAGAGGAGCGAAAGCCACAACCCTAAAGGAAAAGTATTTAATGTATCTTAATTGCCTTGACCTTAATTTGTATCACACTGCTCCTTTTTAGATGTGCTTCCAGAAGAAGCAGATGGAGAAGGAGATGGAGGAGCAGAAACAGAAGCTGCTGAGGTCAGAACAAAGCCTTCAGGCCTGTCAGACCAAAGAGCAGGACCTCCGCAAGAAAATGGAGGTGGGCTGAAAATCCGTTTGCTGTAATTGTGAATTTGCAGTTCTGCTTTTAGTGCACTTCTGATCATTGTAGGCCATGGATTCATGTTATCCACTCATTTCTTCATCCCCCCCAGGAGCTGCAGAAAGAGAAGAACAGTATGACTGTCCAGTTGGACCAGAGCAACAGGCGCCTCTCTCAGCTGGAAGAAGAGAAGAAGAGTTCAAACCAGAGCCTCAAACGTACCCAGGGACTGCTAGATGATCTCAAAGGTAAATTTGTTTTAGGAATGTCAGAAGTAGCGGTTAGTCTTGAGAATTAATCTGAGGTTATTTTAATCTTAAACTGATTTGTCTTTTGGATCTTTAGCTAAATCTGAAGGGCAGGCGGAGGAGCTGAAGAAACTTGAGTGTAAACTGGAGCAGCAGGCTCAGACTTCAGCACGTGAACAGGAAAACTTAAAGAAAACACTTTCTGATGCAGAGACCAGAAATGACAGGTATTCATAATTTCATTTTCATAATCAGCAGTAGGAATAATAAATTTTGTTATTAATCCTTGTAAATATTTAATTTCACTGTAGATCTCAGAATGAACTCCAGAAACAGAAACAAGAGTCAGAGAGGCTGAGCAACAGGGTGACGGTGCTAGAGAAGGAGAGCCAAGAGTTGAAATCCAACCTCTCTGTGAGTCAGAATGAATGTAAGGAACTGAAACGAGAACATCAAGCTCTGCTGGACTGGAAGAATGAGAAGGAGAGCTTAATTAATGAAACTGAAGCTGTGCAAAAGGAGTTCGCAGACAAAATTACCAGCTTGGAGAGTAGTCTGGGCTCCCTAAACGAGGCTAATGATGAACTTCAGGTAAGGAGCAGTGGTTTCTAGACTCTTGTTTAAACTGAAAAGTAGAAAATTCGATTGCCTGGTGTCAGAATTAAGTTTTTTGCTGATATTCTGATAAATAGCTTTAATTAAACTAATTTTTAGTTAGTGTCAAGAATAACCACAGTACAAAATCTACAGTAGCAGCAGCCTTGAAGTAGATTATCCCTCACCCTGAATACATTTTCTTTCATTACTGCAGAAGAAGCTCACGTGTGTAGAGGGAGAAAAGGCCAGTCTGTCTGCTCACATTGATTCCCTGAAGGGAGAACTCCTCAACAAGTGCACAGATCTGGAGGAGAAGGCGCATCAGTACAAGGAGCTTCAGTCTCAGTTCTCTGAGGCTGGACAGAAACATGCTAAAGACTTGGAGAACATAGGAGTGCAGGTGGCTCAGCTTGAAGCACAGGTGACTTCTAGTTATTTATTTTTTATAGTCTTTAAAATATTTATTTGAATTTCATTAGCAACCATTATTGGAATAAATCATGGACAAACATCCGACCCCTAATGAAAGCTGCTTCTTAGGCTCCATTTTTACGAGAAATGTTCTATAGGAAAGTGAAATTTTGAAAGTGGTAATACAAAAATATAGCATATCTTTCTCTTTTGTAATCCACTGATGTGCTATGCACTGTACTTCGTATTTTCGTTCTGGTAACAACACAGCAAACCCATAAAGTTTTTTATTAGTTTTTCTAATAATTTTTTTTTCTAATTATTAGTAATTCTAATAACTGTACTCAATATAAAGGAGTACATAAACTAGTAAAATCCACTGTCAGCACCTGCTGAATCTCTTTCTTAATACGATTTCATTTTTTTAATAACTTAACTAGGTCAAAGATCTGGAGTTGCGTTTGCAGAAGGAAATCACTCGAGCCGAACTCGCTGAGAGGATGAACACTGACCTGCAGGATGAGCACAAGGCAACCTGTGATCTGGTCCGCTCCAAAGAGCAGCTGGTAGAGCTGGGGAGGGCTGAGATCAGCCAGCTGAGGGAAAGCCTTGCTCAGACAATTGCACAGCAGGAGGAGCAAAATGCCAGGTGGGAGATAATTGAAATAAGGTAGAGCTGTGGAATGACACATTATGTCCTGTCCTAGTTTTGGTACAAGATAGAAGAAAACACAGTGAGAAAGACAGCAATGTATGTCGTCGCATATTAACTTTCCAACACTGTTTTTAGAAGCAAGTTGCATGAAGACATGAAAACACTGTTTGACTCATACCTTCCATCTGCTCAGTTGTGATATGTACCATGCTACAGGTGGTCAGAGTGCAAAACACTGAGTCAGAGCTGCTTTTCTGGACAAGCTGTGTTGACACCATCTACCTGCATTTTTTTCAGCATTATGTCCTGAATCAACAACAAATAAATGTTCTTCATATATATATATATATATATATATATATATATATATATATATATATATTCATTAACGCCCATTCCATATGGAATGTCCAATATGACAATATCAGCTGAGCTTTGGGTTTTAATGTCTATTCTCTGTCTTTGATTTGTAATTTCACTTAGGTTGGCAGAGGAGAAGGCAGACCTCCTAAAGCAGTGTGAAGAACGTGTTTCAGCAAAGGCTGAGGAGACTGAGCACATCAAGCTGCAGTTAGAGGAGGCCCAGCAGGAGCTGCTGCTCACCAAAAACCAGGTCTGCTTTACTTAAACTGCAGTGGAAGCTTTTTTTAAGAGACTTCTATTTATTCTCAAACTTTTACTTCAATAAGTGAATAAAGTTGGGAAACTGAAAAGTGCAGGAGAATTAAACAGGAAAATAAGACTTCTCTAGAGTAAAATCTGACCTGTGCTAGTCTGCCTTTGGTTGCTTTTTGGGTTATTTTTATCTTGTCACTTTGGAAAGGACACTTTGCCATATCAACAGACCTGAACTCAAACCACCGTCCAACTGGTGTCTGTATCCACTGTATGGACAGGAAGTAGTTGCGTGAAATCCAGTTATGAGGCTTTAGGTGATGCTATGATATATTTCTGCATATATTAAGATATTAAGTAGTTTTTGCTTTCCTACATTTAGTAGTACATTTAATCACAATAAAAACAACTGTTTGCTGAGCATTTGGTGTAATTGTGTTGTTACTGCTTTTTTAAATTAATTGTCCTCCTCTTCTTCTTCCTCTTAGATCAGTTCCTTAGAGCAGTTCCTGAAGGTCCAGGAGCAACTGGGAGCAGAGCTGCAGAAACAAATTAAGACAATGACAGAGCAGGAAGAGGAACAAATTCGGATGTACAACAAAAAATCAGAAGAACTCAAACAATTAGAAATGAACCTCACTGATCAGCGGAAACAAACAGAGGAGAAGGAGAAGCAGCTCAGAGAAGCTGAAGTTCAGATATCGTCTGTGGAGAAACAAAAAGCCGAGCTGGAAAATGCAATTCAAGATTTGAAGAAAGAATCAGAGGTAAAATCTAAAAATCTTTGCTTTGTTGTCTGGTTAGTTATGGATATTTTAATTATGTTCATATTTAATTTAGTTACTTGCCTATTTTTTCTTACCAAATATAAATGAAACCTTTTTAATTAAGATCATTCAGCACAGTCAGACCGAGAAGATCAACAGCCTCCTGGAGCAGATTTCATCCTTAGAAGAAAAGGTGGTTGTGAACAAAGATGCAGCGGAGAAGCTTCCAGTCTTGAAGAATGAACTGGATGTAGCCACTCAGTCCAACGCTGACCTTAAGAAGTCACTACAAGCTCTTGAGGAGAATCACTCCTCCACTATAGAAATTAAGTCTAACCTGGAGAGCACTCTGGCCGAGAAGATGAATCTTATCTCTGCTTTGGAGAATGAAGTAAAAGATCTCATAGAGAAGATGGGTAAAGAGTCAGAGCGTCACGCTTTGGAGATTGAAAACTTCCTCAAAAAAGAGAAGAGCCTTGACGAACAGCTCGAAGCCACAAAGAAATCAGTCAGTGCTGCCAAAGCAGAGTCGAGTTCACGTCGGGAGGAGATCCGGACCATGAAGGCGACTCTGTCTGCAGCGTCACGCGGCTTGGAAGAGAGAGACAGCACCATAAAAGATCTGAAGGAAAAGCTGAATAAAGCTGAGGCAGAACAGACCAAAACCTCAGAACTCCTGAAGGAGAAGGTGGTCGCCATGAATAAAATCAAGGTTGGTTCCAAATGTGTTCCTGTTTATGTTCTTGTTTATTACAATATTCTTAGACACAAAGAAAGTGTACTGTTGGATAGTGTAGCAAATCTTTTAGTTGCATGTTCTGAGTTATTAATTATCCCCCTCCAAACAATTAAGGTTCAGCTAGAGATGCTCCAGATGGACTTGGAGGACAACGAGACAGCCATGACCTCCTTTGACAGTCAGGTGGAGCAGCTTAAAGGAACTATAGAGTCACTGGAGGCCATGCTTGCTCAGAGCCAGACCCAGATGTCTGAAATGGAGGCCATGCTGGATGAGGGCAGAGCCCAGGTTGGATAATTGTTCTTCTCAAAAGTGCTTCACTCACACACAGTGTTTGCTGATTCGCTGTTGTCTTCTGTCTTTGTCATCAGCATGCTTTCACTAATCAGTGGCTCTATTTTCAGGTCTCTGTCTTGGAAGCCCGCTTAGATGAGGTCCAGTCGCAGAACTCTCTCTTGGAGTCAAAGTATGTCACAGCTAAGGAGGAGTTATTTGAGAGAACCTGTGAAATAACTCGTCTGGAAGAGGAAGCTATCCGACGTCACGAACTGGAAGAGAGTGTTGCTACATTAGAGGCTAAACTCAGTCAGATGACACAAGACAACGAAAAGCTGGAGACAACTCTCAGGGAAACCATTCAGGACAAAGAGAGCAGTCTAAATCGGCTTCTCCAGGAGAAAAACAACCTCGAGACTTCTCTGAAACAGCTAATGAACGACAAAGAGCAAGTCGAAGGTGAAATGGTGCACGTAAATGCAGAAAAGAAACTGCTCGAAGTCACTGTAGACGCACTGTCTGAGGAGAACAAACAACTGCAGTCTAATATTGAACAGGTAACTGAGGAAAAGCAGCAAACAGAAGCTAAGATTAATGAAATAACTGCTCGGAAACATGAGGCTGAATCTGGCCTTAGTCAGCTCACTGAAGCAAAAGCCCAGTTAGATGATATCCTGAAAAAGACGAACGAAGAAAACGTTCAACTTGCAGATGAACTACATGCATTAACTTCTGAGAAAAATGACCTGGTTACTAAATTGAATCAAGTAGTAGAGGAAAAGGTTCAGCTGGAATTGAGCTATAATCAACTCTCTGAAGAAAACATCAAACTACAGTCTAATGTGAATCAAATAACTGAGGAGAAGCTGCAGTTACAGGAACTCATAAAGGGGCATGGAGATGAAGTTGCTTCTCTCAGAGAGGAGAGCGAGTGCATCCAGCACTCCCTGCTGACCTCAGAACAGGAGCGCCAGACACTGAAGGAACAGCTTGAGCTGATGGAGGAGAGGACTGAGGCGACGAATAAAGAGCAGTATGTCTATATGGCTGTGTCTGCTTTGAAGTTTGTATTAGCTTTTTAACTGTTTGCTCTGCTATCTATATAATGGCTGAAATCACAGTGTGTTTTATTTTGTATCACAGGAGCGAGCGGTTTACAGCAGAGGAGGCTGAACTGCACCAGAAGCTGGCGGGCTTGCAGAAGGAGCTGACTGTGTTTAAGCAACAGTATGAATCACTGCTGGAACAAGTGGGCCAGCAGCACAGCCTCATTCAGCAGCTGTCAGAATTCAAGAGCCCAGCAGACAGAAACAACATGGAGGAGGCAGAAACTGATGGTGAGTGAGGAAATGTTTTTTTTTCTTTCATAAAAAACAGATTTCCACTTTCCTTGAGTACATATATTTATATTTATCTGTTTAGTTTACCCAGCTGAAGCAGCAGCCGAGAGTCAGGTAGAACCAGCAGTTAATTCAAGCCTCTGCACCAGTTCGGAGTCCCTTCCAGTAGAGGAGGAACTTATGGTGTCTGAACCGACTGAAATTGCTGATGCTTTCAGGTGCAGTGAGTTTTATGCCGCCTTCTGTTTTGTGTTGACTGTTTGTATGCACTGAAAAACAAAGCTAACCTCCCCTCTGTCATGTTAGCGAGGCCAAGCTGGTCTTTAAGGTGGACGCCACCGAGCAGGAGGTGACGCAGGAACAGTCAGAGGAGGACAGGGAGGCGTTTGTAGCAGATGTAGAGGAAACAAAGACGAATGAGGAGGAGCAGCTACTTCCTGAACAGGTTAAAACAACTGTAATAGTCCCTGTAATAACCAAGTTATTACAGGGACTTTTCCTTCAGTCGCGCATGGTGCATCATTAATCTTTACCTGGGGATTCTTTGTTAATATGTTGTATTCGTTGTCTGTTGTATATTCAGATTGTTAGGAAAATTGTTAATTTCTTTGGGAATACACGAGGTTCATAATGGAGCGATGTTTTCATTATTTTTATTTATTTTGTACAGGTTTCTGAAGAAAGCTCCAACTCCAGAGATGTTCTTGTAGATGAGCCTGTAATCTATGACGTGTCTCCACAACCTTCCTCCTTCAGTGAGAAAAGAGACACGAAATCGTTTGGTGAGTAAATCAAATATCTAAAAACTGTTTTGTTTATTTATTACTTATTGTTTTGCATTGAGTTCATACTTCATTTAGGTTTGTCCTTATTTGAATGCATTTTTCTTTTGTTTATGGAATAAAATAACAAATGCTTATTCAGCTTAGGCTGAATATAAATATTCAAATGGCATTCAGACACATCTGTCCATTAACAGAGTCATCCCTGGTAAATGATGAACTCGAACGTTACAAGGAAATGATCAGAAAACAAGAAAAGGAACTTGAGACTCTGCGCTCAGAGTTCGACCTGCTGAGCTCTGACCTGGAACTGAGAAAGGAGCTGACCTCTGAACTGGAAGTCCAGGTTCAAAACCTGGAGCAGAAAGTTCATGCTGCAGAGGAAGAAGCCCACAGTGCATCCTGTCAGCTGAAAATTGCTTTGGATTCAAAGAAAAATCTTTCTCATGAGGTAGGATGAAGATTTGTCAAATAATGGAACCAGTTTTTTGTGTTTCTTTTATGTTAATACCATGTGCTCATATTTAGCTGACCCAGCTGTCCGAGGAGAAGGAAACTTTAACTCTACAGCTACAAACCACTAAGTGCCAGCTGACTGATGTTATGGAGATGCTGGAAGGACTTGAGATGGCCAAAGGTTTCTTTTTCCCTTACTTTATATTAGATAAATCACCACAACTCTCAGGACTAGGAGTTTCCATTTAAGGTCATGCTATTAGATTAAAGGGTGTTTTTGCTTGGTTCTGTAGGTGGATGGGATGAGAAGTTTCTTCAGCAAGAGAGCGAGCTTAAGAGGGTTCGCTCGGAGAAAGCTAACCTGGAACAGCACATCCTGGGAATGGAGTCTGAACTGGAGACTATGCAGGCTGAGGGGGCCAGACTGAAGGGAGAGATGGAGACTCAGAGGAGGACTTTTTCAGGCATGGAGCAAAAGATAGAAACACTCATTACTGAGGTGAGCAAAGCCTACAAGCTAAAACAACACAATACTGTGTATTTAAAGGCCAAATTTATGTGAACCTTTTGGGGACCAAAAAAATGAAATAAACTAAAACAGAATTTGCTCTCAAATCCCCTTCAGTTTCCCCTTGTGCAGAAATGTAGACCAAAGCTTTGGTCTATGTTCTGTTGTAACCTTGTTGTCTTCTGTTGTTGTAAGCTTTCATCTTGCAGAATACCCAAAGGTACTTATAAATCTTATATCTGCAGACAACTCAGCTGAGATCTGAACTGGTGTCTTGCACTGAAGAGCGAGATGAGTTGAGCCAATCCTTGAGCCACTGGAGGGAGAAAGTTCACAGTCTGGAGAAAAATAATTGTGACACAAGAAACCTCATTTCCATCCTGGAGGATGACATCAGAGCAGGAAGGAAGGAGTATGAAGCCCTGCAAAGCAGCACAAACAAACTGAAGACAGAGAGGCAACAGGTACACATGGAAATTTCCACAAAAGGGGAGACTGGTTAGACATGGTTACGCCCCAGTTACGACTTTTGACTTATATGGATGCACCTAACAGTGACAAGACTTTAGCCAGCTGAATCAGATCAAAGCAATGATCACCTAATCCTCTCCTGTAGTTTTGAATAGATTCTCAGGTCTGATTTATACTAGATCCTTATGAAACTTACGATAAGTTAAATTACTTTTCTTTTAAACAGATTATGTTTGTTTTTTGTTTTTTCCTACTAAAACTTCATCTATTTTCCTTCACATGAAGCTGGTGGAGCAAGTTAAAGAGCTACAGCAGACAATCTCCCAGCACTGTGGAGAAAGAGAGGAGCTGATTGGCCATCTTAACCAGATAAAGGAGGACCACAGTTCCTCCAGTCAAAACACAGAGTCCATGGCTGGAAAGATAAAGGTGAGGAGGAAGTGTATTATGAAGTATGTCCCTGTATGTGGGAAGTGGAGTCAAAAGCATTTGGTCATAACTCCACTTGTTTTTTCCCCCTCCTGATTCCCACCTCAGGCTTTAGAGGGAGAAGTGTTTCGCCTTTCCCAGTCTTTAGAGTCGTCTTTATTAGAGAAAGGAGAGATTGCCTCTCGCCTGAATTCCACCCAAGATGAGGTCCAGCAGATGAGAACTGGTATCGAAAAACTCCAAGTCCGCATTGAGTCGGATGAGAGGAAGAAAAAGAAGATGGGAGAGCTCCTTAAAGGTGACTCTTAACACTTTTGTTCCTGATGGAAAGAAAAGTGTAAATTATATAACCTCCACAGTTTTGTTATGTTTTGGTCTAAATGTGACTGTATCCTTGCAGCTGCCCAGAGAAAGTCTGACTCACTGCAAGATCGCATTGATTCCCTGGAGCGAGAGAAGGAAGATGTAGAGCAAAGTTTAGAAGAAGCAGTGCTGCAGGTATTTAGTCTCACAAACAGTCAAAAAATAATGATTATATCTTACTGATGCTGACTTACATCCGATTCTGCTGCGCTCTCCCGCAGGCGGAAACGGCTAAAGCTGAGTTGGAGGAGGAAAGGAGAATGGTAACCTTGTATTAAGACTTTTTCCCTCTATCTGTAATGATTTTCTCTTCTAATTATAAAATGTGACTGCAATCCAAACAGACTGTTAATCTGCTTCTCCTGCCTTTGTTTTTCTTGCTTCAGGTGGAGGAAGAGAAAAAAGAGCTTAGTGCGAAAATCTCAGAGCTCTCTACCACTCTGGAAAGTTTGAGATCTGAGAAAGAACACATGGAGAGACAGCTGGAAATAAAAAACAGAGAAATCGAGGAACTGAAGGCAGCTAAGGAGGAGCTGGAGAGAGGACTGGAGAAGGCAGAGGCAGAAAGAAAGGAGGAAGAGGAAAGACAGAAATGCAGATTAGAAGAACTGGAGAAAGAGATGAAAGGGGAAGCAGAGAGACAGATTAGAGTGTTGGATGACCTTCAAGCACAGCTGGAAGCCTCTCGGCAAAGAGAAATTTCACTTGAACAAAAGGGCACAGAAGGGGAAGCAGAGAAAGAGAGGATGCAGGCTCTCCTGGTGCAGTTAGAGGAGGAGAAAAAACATCTGCTGAGTTCACTACAGGAGTCACAGACAGAAGGAGAGAAGCTCCGCTCACATGGAGAGGAGTGGGAGACAGAAAGAAACAGCCTGAGGACCCAAACTGAAGCTCTGGAAGAAGAAATAGAAGAGCTTAAAACACTCATAAAAACTACTGAGGACAAGATGGAGGTTTTAGAAAAAGAGAAGGAGGAGGACAGAGATCAGAAGCAGGCCTTGGAAAGATCAGTCTCCTCTGTTATGGCAGAGAAAGAACAGATCGAGGGAGAAAATGGGCGACTTGTACAGGAAAAAGAAGAACTGCGCACAGCTCTTTTATCATTAGAACAAGAGAGAGATAAGCTGCGCTCCTCTCTGTTATCTGTAGAAGATGAAAAGGAGCGATTAGATCAGGGGAGAAGTGCGTTAGCCAGCGAGAGAGAAGAGCTTCAGTCGAGTCTCTCCTTGTTAGATAAAGAGAAGCACGACTTGCAGCAAAAGCTCTCTTTCTTAAATCAAGAGAAGGAGAGAGAGGAGGAGGAAAAGCAAAAGATAGAAGCGGAAAAACAGGAACTGAAGTCTTCCGTGTCTTTGATGGAAGAAGAGAAAAAGAATCTGTCTTCAGCTCTGCTTTCACTGGAACAAGAGAAGGAGAAACTCGCAGAAGAGCACGAGCATCTTAAGACAGCAGTGACCTCTATGGAGAAGGAGCTGGAAACACACAAAGTGTCCGTCTCACAACTCAGTGAACAGGTATATGGAGAGAAATACCCAGATTTATTTAGGAGAGAAATACCCAGATTTATTTAGGTCACAATAAAATGGAAGAAAAAAGGACTGGTAGTACTCACTCTATGTTCCTTGTTTAGAGGTTGAAACACTCTAAAATTAGGGGTGGGGCTCGATTAAAAGAATTAATCGAATTAATTAGAGGCTTTGTAATTAATTAAACACATTTAATCGCACAAGAAAATTTGCCCCAAAGCGCAAATGTTATTGTAATTTTAAAGGGTTTTTAATGGGAAACAGAATAAATAATAGACATGGACATGAATATTGTAAACTCAAGCTCTTTTAATTTATGGGGAAAAAAGCATTTAAACTGCATTTCACTGCAAAACTGAGGAAAAAAAACATCCCTGGCCAAAATTTAGCAGACTTAAAAATAAAGTGTTATTAGTACATTTTCAAAATGGTATTGTCTTAAAATAATAATATTAATTTCAACATAAAGTGCCGTTTCTCTTCTTAACAAAACAGCACAGAAACATAAAAGCTTATTTGAACAGCTTTACCTTTTAAACTCTGAGTAATCTTAGAAAAAATTATTTTGTACATTAGGCTAAAACAGTGTGATCATCCTCCAACATTTTAGTGCAAAAAATTACAAACTTATTGGACTCACAATATGCTTATTAAATGTCCGTCTCTTTCAGCCAGTTACTTAGACAAACTAGCCTGTTCACATTTTCAGAGCTCAAGGCAGCTCTCTTTTTTGTTACTATGTGACCTGCAAGTAAGAACAGTCTGTCACATGGGACCGAAGTGGCAGGACTAATCAAATACGTGCAGGCCAGGACAGACAGCTGTGGGTGGGTCCCTGCTCAACTGGACCACCACTGCAGCGGGGAGTCTGTCTCACTGATGGTGGATTCTGCTCTGTACAAACTCAGGGCTTCCTTATCTGAATCTGTAGCACATTTTCTATCTCCCTATCTTCTACCACTGATAGTGGTCTACAGTCCAAAGCAATCCATTTTGTGAGAGAATTTGTAAGTTTGTCCGATGTTGACTTACTAATTTCGGCCCTAAAGCCAGTCATTTCATCAAGTTTGAGCTGGCAACACCTTTTGTTGGTACTCGAACTGGTAGCGCTAACAGCTCCCACAGTTTTTGTGCCCGCTGCAACATGTTGTGCATTAAGATGGTACCATAACCGAAGAACTTCTTTTTGTACAGTTGGCACAAAACCATGCTTTTATCAAGGCTTCCGTCTGGTAGTCTTTTGAAATGAAATTTGCCTCCAATCAATCCTAGCAACGCACTAGCTAGCTGTGTGTATCAGTGTAATTGGTATACCAGGAAATTGTGCATTGACAAAAGTTCCCCTTTGCTTGGAATGCAAGTGTGATTAAATGCATCAATTTTTGTTAATGCTTTGTTTTATTTTTTTAAATTAATTAATTGCAATTAACACGTTAAATTCCCACCCTTATCTAAAATACAACTCTCTGTCCAGACAGGTTTGCAATCACTCAGCAGATGTCAGTTTTTAAATCTAAAATATCCAGTATTGTATGAAAAAGATGAGCCAAAAATGTTTGGAACTGACATTTGTATGATAACACTGCATATGAAAATAATTTTTCTTTGCCTCAATCTCTCCGTCCCCTCCAGGTCTCAGAGTTAACATCGCGTGCAGCTCGTCTGACTAAAGACAAAAACTCTGCCCTGAGCAAGATGAGTCTTTGGATGAAGACCTGCAAACAGCTGGAGCAGGAGAAGGAAGTGATGTTAAACGGCTCAGGTGTGCATCCATTTAACAGATTTACCTTTGTGTTTTTTGTTATGTGTTCAGCCTTTTATTGTCAGATAAAGGTTTAAGTTGTCCTTACATTGATCAAACCCTTAAAGTTAAATACAGTTTTTGATTTTATTATAGCAGTCCTTTTTATTCCTGTTTAATGGCTTGAATTTAACTCTTAACACTTTTTGCCTCATCTGTTTTGTGTGTATATGCAGATTAGTCGATGTCTCGAGGTGATGGATTGTTTCTTAAGTGTATGACCTATGAAACTCTGGCTGTTTGAATCTGTTTTTAAGTCTGTTGTTGGTAGGCTGTAGTTCAAAGGTGTAATTATCTGTGCTACTGACAGCCTTTTTTTGCTTATATTAACTTAAATGCCAACAAGTTTTAAAGCTTGTTTTAATATTTGTTAAGGTTATCACAGTGAAGATTTCACTTTCATGTTACTTTCTTTTCTGACAATTTTCATGAAGTGTTTTGTTTTGAATATGAATATTCATATGAATATGGGGTACATTTATGTTTCAGGGGCAGGGAAGAGCAGTGAGGAAGGGCAGACTGAGCTGACCCAGCTGAGGAAGGATGCAGAGAAACTAAAGGAAGAAGTGGAAAACCTAAAGTCAGCCTTGGAGCAGAAGATGACGGAGGCTGAAGAAAGACTGATGGAGTCTCAAGAAAAAGACCAAGAGGTGAACAAACTTAGCGCTGCACTTGATGGAAAGAGAAAGGAATTAGAGGAGAAGGTTAAAGAGCTGGAGGAGATGAAGACTGAGTTTGAAGAAGTGAACAAACATCTGGAGGAGAAAAGCAAAGAGGCAGATGAGAGCGTGGAGAAATACTGCAGCCTGATGCTTGAGGTTCACAAACTGGAAAAGACTAACGAGGCACTGAAAACCCGACTGGAGCTGATTGGTGCTAGCCAAAATGCTAATGACAGCCACTCCAGCAGCACCGAAGGCCGCCAGCGTTCAGGGAGGAAGTCTTCCACCAGACATCAGGAAATAAAAATCGACGACAATACCGAAAACATTGCTCCTTCGACTACTCAGAGATCTCCTCCGGGCTCAGGGAAACGAGGTCACTGTGAAATCAGCAATCGAGACAGCGCCCAGGAGGCCCTACACAATGTGACAAAGAGGATCAAAGCCAACGCCACGACCACACCCAAATCAAGACCTGAACAGGAAGATGAAGAGTTCAGACCAGAGGGACTTCCTGAGTTGGTACAGAGAGGTTAGTGGCCGAAAGTGTGCTCTGCTTTGTTACAGAGATCCTACAAGCTTTATCCTTGTATTTAAATACACCACCATCAGTTTGTGTGTGTGTGTGTGTGTGTGTGTGTGTGTGTGTGTGTGTGTGTGTGTGTGTGTGTGTGTGTGTGTGTGTGTGTGTGTGTGTCTTTCAATTAGCTGAGTAAGCACAGGTGCAGTTACACAACAGAAACAAAAATCAATATTCATGTACACATTTATTCTCTGTGCAGTGAAATAAAATCATTATTTGTTCCTTAGGTTTTGCTGATATTCCTCTGGGGGAGGCCAGTCCTTTCATCATCAGGAGAACCACAGTGAGGCGCTGCAGCCCTCGACTGGCTGCCAAACAAACTGCATCTGATGGCAAGGTGAGTAATGCAGGAATCTCTCTATTTTTTTTACAGACACAGCGCGGTGCTCTGTTTTTTGCTACTTGTTTCCTTTAGTTAGTTTCACAAGCCATACTCCCAATGGGCACTTTATTGTGTCTCTACTCTGGTATTGACGCCACATGGTATATTAATGTACTGTAAACAGGCGAAGTTGAATAATGTGATGAATAATGTGAAAAGTGTTCGGCACTGCAGCTTATTATCTGTGAGGAGCTGTAAGAACCTCTAATTGTCGGACATCAGCTGAACTTTTCGATACAGTGTGGATGTCACAGTTAATAAAGAACAAAATGTAATGATGGATTTTTTAAAAAAAGCACATTTAAACTTGGTGTATCATTTCTACTGACATCATTGGCATCCAAGAAAGTGGACAGGGAGGCCAGAGTGGGAGAAACAAGAATCTTCGACCAAGGGTCATTATGTGTATAATTTAGGTTGCAGTGGCCCCTAATATGGCCACAGAATGTCCGGCCCCCCCTCGTCTCCTTCAAGTTGTTGTCACATCACGTCAGGTCAGTGAAGCAGCAGGAGATTAAAAGACTGTAAAGATTTCAGGTCAAATTGTTAGAAAACAAAAGGATTTCCCCTGCTTTACTGAACCTCTGCTGTTCACCACAGTATCAGAGTAACTGAAGTGTGACTCGAGGATCATACCATATGAAATCAACTGAATCTGAATTAAGTTCCCACCCTTTATATATTTGGTATGTGTAATGAGGCCATGTCAAATTTTACCTTCATATTATGGAAATTTACTGAGTTATAGCCCCTTGAAGGAGTGGGATGACATTTGGTGCTTTTTTTATTCAGATAATTTTTTTCCCAGTACTTTCAGCTCATAACTGAAAAACACATTCAAGCTCTTTTAAAAAAATGGAACCAAATCAATTTTACACCCATTCAAAGAGTAACCATTTGAAAACACGTTTTCATTATAGCACAATTTCTTCTGTAACCACTATTATATCTGTTTGTATCGTGGGAAATAACATAGTTTTAAACGAATCTGCACCCATTTTATATCAGCGACAGTAATAGAAGCATGCATTGTAATAAGTCCGAATTTCTAAAAAGTGCTTTTGCGGTAAAAGTACTTATCTATGTGGTGATGCCACCATTGGGATAGGTGGCTGCTCAAAACAAGTTATAACATATAAAAGTCTTCTTTACGTTTTGATCCGTGTGTCTTCTAACTTTGATTCCTTCTCTGTCAATAATTTTCAGTCTAATCACTTTTAACACACAAATGGGAGGCATGGAATCGTCCTGCAGCATAAATCCTACTTTCTGATTCACTTATTCACTCTTTCATCTGTCATCTACTTTTTTTTCCCTCTCAGGGTTTGGGGCCCATACCTCTGCAGAGTCCCTCTGCTGCTATGGCAACAGACACTGCCAACAGGAAGTGTTCCCCGAGTTCTCGGAAGACACCAGAAAAACAACTAAGAGAGCAAACACAGCAAGGAGACAACTGTCACGTTCAGTAGATCAGCCTGGACTTGCACGTACACAGCCTTCCACTTAGAAACACACACATGTACGTCACAAAATGTTAACGATCCATGTTTGTAAAGGTACACGGATCTTTAAAGACACGCTTATTTTAAAGGTGTACTCCTTTCTAAAATGCACTTTTCTTTTTGGGTTTGCGGGGCTGTGAGTCGCATTTGCTGGTAAATGTTTTTCTGCCAAAACTTTATAACATTAAATTTCTTCCTAGGTGTTGTTCTCTTCAGGTTGCTCAAGAAAACAAAGCACTAACTCCAGTAAGGTGTCGAGGCAGTTTAATATGTACACATGCACTGATTGTCTTTGTAGAAACGTTCATTCCTGTCATATCTTCTTCCCTTTTTATCTTCCTAACAGTTTTCTCGTGGAACTTACTTATTTTCTTTTGTACTGTTCTTTATGTTTGCAGATAAATATTGTTTTATGTCTTTTATTATTCTGAATGCTATATCTATAGTAAATGCACCTGTTTCATTGATCTGTCTTGTAAAAAGCTGAATGCCAGTGGCAGCTAAGATTTTCTAGATTTTCTATTCCAAAATTAGAACAAATATGAAAACAGGTTTTTGACTCCTTTTCTTGCTTAATAATCTTTGTTTCTCTTTTTTAGACTTAGGTCTTATTGACCAGTGTAAATAGTTAGTAATGCATAAAGGCTTTTTTACTAAATCATTTTTACTGCTTGACTTGTGTGATCTCATGTGTCTTGTCTTTACAGCAGTTTTTCGATCAGTTAAGGGTAACATGACCAGAGTACACACAATACACTGTGCTACCACAGGGTGGGGAACCTGAACCAGTCACGATGTAGGTCTGCAGGATTGTGAAGAATACCAGTCAGTGCAGGATGCCCCTCACTTTTTCTTTCTTTTTTCTTCATTAGAATTTATCAAAGACAAAAATATACATTAAAAAAAAGGAACATAAAATAAAACAACCTGTATGAACAAGAATAAACAAAAGTAAACAAATGGGTGTACCAACTAGTTAACATATACAGGATTACAGAGGTTTAAACAAATTCAGGTCGCCTTGAAAAAAATATGTTTCCATTTATCCCAAATCCAATCAAATGTGTCATATTGAAATCTGTTACAGAATGAAATTTTTTCTATTTAAACAACCCATACACGGCCTCATGCCAGTCATTTAGTGATGGAATTTTAACACTTAGCCATTTCTTAGTGATAGTCTTTCAGGCAGACTCAAAATGCAATATAACGGCTTGGTCACTTTATCCACATTTACTGAGTATAAATATCCAAACAATAGTTCATCCCAATTAATGGGAAGTTGCATACTGAGAATAGTCTGTAACTCAGAATGAATCGAAACTCAAAAGGTGTTTATCAATGGACAGGACCAAAACAAGTGGAAGCGCTTTACTCCTTGGGCCCCACAGTTTCTCCAGCAGCTGGAGGAGTTAGAATAATGTTTATTTTGTGCAGGTGTAATAAAAAAATCTACAAAGACTCTTCCAGCCTAAACATCCCCATATATCAGAGCTAGAGATTCTCCACTGAAAAGCACATTGCTGATACCAAGTGTCATTTGAGATGACCGTATTTGTTTCTCTTTCCCATTTTTGTTTAATGTAGATTGTATTCAAATTCTTAAGCTTTTGTAGACCCTTGTACAGTCTAGAAATCACTTTGAGATCCACATGGTATGCCATAACAAATATAATCAGAACAGGAAGAAATAAAAGATCTGTTCTCTTAAATATCACGAGTCAGTTTCTCAGGCAAGGACCGAAGCCACAAAACTGTAAATTATTTTAAAAGTGAGACACATTATTTAGCTCATTTGGACATGTATGGGCCCTTTAAATAATGTATAGCTTAACTCAGATGCAAATTTCAAAGCCTAATTAGAATGAGTAATTTTACAGGGGTCAACTGGGACACAAACTAATTTCCTAATGACAAAGTTTGGAAATGATCATGATATCGTGATATACGGTGTCTGCAGTGTTCAGGTGACTTCTGATTTCAGCCATAAATATACCAAATACTACTTACCAGGGTGAAATTGGATCATGACCAGTCAAACTGCTGCAAATTTAGACCACAGACAGTACAGAAGATAGACGTAGCTTCCAGTTCGGAAAAATTAACCAAATGGGGGAGTGCTTTAAACCCGTTTTCCTTTTTTAATGGCCATCAGTGGGTGATAGTTATGATTGGAAAAAGTCTTCTGGGGAACAAATTTTCTGACAGTCAGCTGTGTGAATTTTGGTCATTCTGTGTTTCACAAAGGATTATGCATGTAGTTTCACAGCCTGAACCTCTCCTTTATTATCACATTGATTTCATAACACCAAGACAACATTGGCAAAAATGGTCAGGACTTTATAAACCAACCAATTGCCATGAGTAATCATTGCCTTTGTTACCTGGTGAAGTTCAGGCTCTGGCTGCAGGACTGGGGTTGGCATACACTCAACTTCAACATTAGTCTGAGTCTTTCGCTAGCTTTGTGGTACCGTGCTCTGTGTGAGCGTGTTTCAATTCAAACAGCACCAAATCACAACAACAGTCGCTTCAAGGCGCTTTATAATAATACAAGGAAAACCTCAACAACCTCCTATGTGCAAGCACTTTGGCAAAAGTGGGAAGGAGAAGCTCCCTTAATCTTATCAGACTGAAGGAGGGCCATCTGCTGCGACCTTTTGGGGTAAAGGGAGGAAGACAGCCAAAGATTAATAATAACTAATGATTAACACCCTAATGGGGTGATATGGTACTATAGGGTTATTAAGATAAGATGAGGCCTGATTATTTAAGACCTTATATGTGAGGAGCAGGAGAACTAATGTATCAGGAGCATAACGCAGTTGTTATTTTTTTCTTGGATCCAATTTTACATTTTAATATCGCGCTCTTGTACTTTTGTGCAATAAAAGTATTGTTCATATCTTCAATCCTCAGAAGGTGTTGACCACATCTTTTACCATTGAAGCAAAACTGAAAAGTGCCTGAAAGCCCTGGGAACACCCCTGATCTTAATATTATTAATGGGTAGAGTACACTGTTGAGAGGGTCACTCGAGGATATTCTTGGATCAATTCCTTAACCAGGCTTTGACTTGTGTGGACATGTGGTTGGGATCATTGTCTTGCTTGAAGGCACAGTGATTAATTCAATTTGTGCACTGGTGTTACATTCTTCTTCAAAATGGCTTCATTAGGTCTCCATGTTCACAGGGGTAGTTGTGACGTGTTCTTTCCATATTTTCTTACTCCTGCCATACCGAACAGATTTTAGTCATTTCGGTTCATTAAACAGAGTCAGAACTGTCCTAGAGGATTCATGGTAAAAACATGTTGAAGTATCTGTGTTGATATTTTGTTTCCTGACTTCTTCAGGCGCTCCTGTTGGTGAAACAACTGACAACCAGTACAGTAATTCTTTGGGATTTGAAGCTTTAGGACATATTAGAAAAGAAATGTTTTGAATCAATATTATTGATCTTCTCTTTAGAATTTAGCTTTTGAGGTATTGATGTGTGGCGACCTTTTGACCTATTGGTCCTCTAAGATCCTGTAAAGACACTTTAAGAAAGGACACATGAGGTATTCGTCAGTTCTCCTTGGAATACAGTGGAAGGAAGCAGAAGACGCCATTCATTGAGCATGCCCATACATTTGTCTCATGATAGCAGCAGTTACAACGACACTAGCAAAAGCAAAACTAGAGAAAAATCAGTCAGGAAGAATACTGACAGAGCAATGGTCTGTGGCCACCTCCAACAAAACCATTCCCTTTTGGGGGAGTCGTGGGGTTATACTGTATTCAAATCTGTGCATCAGATATGCCGTCATTTCTTTTGATTCTCTTGCTCTTGAAAGGCACATTTGGCAGTTCTTATGAGCCATCTGCACCTAGCATAACATCTGCAGTTTTGTGTTACCACTTTTGAGTTGCCAAAACTAGTATACTGAGGTTATGCATGGTTATATATAAATGGTGATATAAACTTGTCAGCCTTTTTGGATATGTGACAATATAGGATGAAGTGAATAAGGGTCCAATCATGCAGGCTTAGGCACAAGTCAGTGACCCCAATTTTTCCATAGCGACCCACTTGTCGCTGGGAAAAAATTGTATATTCCAAAACTGGTTGGCTAATAACTCCTTGTGACTGCTTTGGTTGGTTGTTGGTCACTGATGATGCTGCGATCTTAGTTTGGACCTGTCTACAAGCACTGTACAACTACTCTCGAAGCTGTAGTGAAAGTAAAAGTTGTATGTTTTGAAAAATAATAGCTGCATCACCCTTTCTCAAGATTTTTTGTGGAGAACCATACAAACTCACCAGTTTTAGTGAGAGGTAGGAGCCTCCAGGAACCACTTCCAACGAGTTGGGGAATATACATTACGTGTATTACGTCTAATATGTCAGACAAATCTCAAGCACAACACTATGGCTTCTCTCCCTTATCAGACACTTTCACAAATCTTCTTCCTGCCAATACTTCAAATCAAACTCTGAAAGGATGTTTGGTTTCCGAATGCAATACTGGCACGCTTGAAACCGCGTCCTCTCTCATCATCATCGTTAGTGCCTTTCATGAATCAGCATTATGGTAAAGGGACTGGCGCTTTTCTACTCTCCCAGAAGTGCTTTGAAACATGCCACATTCAGCCATTCACATAAGCACTTTCTTCTGTGCTTTTTTAAGTGCTCTCGTGCTAACGTTCATACACATTCATCAGAGAGCAACTTGGGGTTAGAATCTTGAACATGGATATATGGCATCGAACCACCAACCTTCCAATCAGTAGATGACTGGCTCTACCTACTGAGTTACAGCCACCATTAGTTATACTCCCAATCATTCAGCACACTGGGTTTCCTTTTATGAAAGTTTTTAAGGGGAAAGACTGTACGAAGTACTGATTTTGAAAATTACTTTGTTCATAGTTCTCTGTACAGTTGCATATTATAGTAATAACACGTGTGTATGGAAAATTCCAGAGCACACCTGGACTTGCCTCGTGGCGTTTGGGAACTCCTTCATTCACCTGGTTAGTTCATTCATCTGTCTGCCTGGCAGCGGGTGAGGGAACAGTAGGGCATGCTGGGTTATGGGAACTGAGAGCAGATGACACAGTCACACATCTCAGAGCGGATACAGTCCTGCTCTGATGTCTCTGGCTGGAGCTGTTAGCGGAAGCTGCAGTGCCAGAACCAACTCTGGCCCAGGACACGGGAAGTGAGTAGATGGGTCCGCTGAGCTATGTTATCACTGGCACTCGGACTGGAGAGTGTGTGTTTGTTTATGCATGTGTGTGTGTGTCTGTCTGTAAAACTGACAGACTGACTGACTGTCGATCCCTCCGCTGTATGCATGATTTGTCCCATTCTTTACCCGGCAACACTGTGTAAGCAGCAGCTCTCAGAGGCAGAGGAGAATCACTGGCAGGAAGTGTCGCCTGGTGTGTATGAACAGGACAGAGAAGAAGAGTTTAACAGTCAGTGATTTAAAACTAAATTTTGTGTCTGAAGTGCTGAAATACAACCCAGTGAAGCAAAAAGCAAAGCAATTATTAATTAGCCCTCTTAGCTAATTATAGAAAATCGCTAACTGATTACTTGCAAATGAATGGTTTATTTGAAGAGTTCTAGTCAGGATTTAGAGAGCATCATAGCTGTTACCCTATCAGTGCACCAATCAGCATAGCATTCTCCACGTCTTCTTCACACTTTGACCCTACAATCCAACTGACCTAGGCAGAATCGGGAGGCATTGCGGAACATTCCAGCAAGAACCTGATGGCCAACACCTGGAGAACCAGAAACCCAAAAAAAGGTTGCAGAACAAGCTGTTTAGCATTACCAGAGATTTGGCAATTGGACCCAACGCACATAAATCTTCCATACAAATGTGGGGCCATTTAAGAGGAAAAAGATGTATTGCCAAGAAGCGCTGTTACAACAAAGAAATTGTCAACCAAACACAAATTTCTTAGCTTTTTGCGCTAAATTTATTATACTACAAAGATAAGAAGATATTCTTGGCATTAAACAAACTGCACTGCAGTGGTTTGAATCATATCTGATAAATTTAACTTTGTGCATGCTAATGTGGGGTCTTCTTCACAAACAAAAGCTAGTTCCACAGGGTTCTGTACTGGGACCAATACTTTTTATGTTCTAGATGCTTCCCTTTGGCAACATTAGAACACACTCTATACATTTTCATTGCTATGCAGATGATACCCAGTTTCATTTATCCATGAAACCAGATGATAAAAAAATCAACTAGTTAATGTAGCCACGTTTTATATACATAAAGATCTGGATGACTTCTAATATTCTTATAGTTATGGCTGGATCAGGTGATCCTGATCTATCCCTTTGTTATACTGCAGTAGGATTAGAGTGCTGGGGATTTCCCATAATGCATAAAGTGTTTCTTGTTTAGATAGACAGACTTTTATTGTGCAGGAAACAGTGAACATAAGAGTGAAAATACTAATTTCTTTTCACTCCCTGTGTGTTTGCAAACCACTTCGTGTTGCAATGGTTCAATGAAAGTCCAGACATTGGCGGGACTCTGAAGAGTGCTGTGGTTAAACAAATGTCCTCTGTAAAGATGATTTTTTAAAATTATACCCTGATATGTAAAACCTGAAAGTGCGTGTACTTTCACATGACAACATTTTCATGCAGCCAGCCATCCATGCATTTTATTATGCCATTTAGCCAGGACTCAGACACTTATAATCTATTCCAGTACAATGCTCACTTTCTCTCCAAGCCTGTAAACGCCCACCACCTTTAAACTCCACAACCCCAGTTAAACAAACTTTATGTTCAAGGTTGAAGTTTCAAAAGAATTTTAAAAAAGCACCTGAGAGTTTCTCACAGGGTTATTAATACCCTATGTTTATGGCTGAAAGGTATAGATCATTTTTCTTTTATGAAATTGGAACAGTTCCACTTTAAATGTCCCAAATGAAACATGTTAAGCCAATACTGTAACCTTTGCTGCCCTTAAAATCTGAATGCTACTAGTCTTTCTGGTTTTGTTTAGTGTACATGTGATGCCTGCTTAAAAGCACTTGAACAACTGGCATTGGTAGTGAGCTAAATGAAGCATATGTCCTGGTTAAGTGGTGGGAAAAGAAGCCACTGGAGCCAACCTATCTAAGTCTTCTAAAGACAGTAATACAGGAAATGAAAATAGATATAAAAGAGGAAAGCAAAGAAATAAAAATGAAGTCAAACTAATAAATAGCTTGATCATAAATGTCTTGTGTGGCGGAGGTGTGGTCCCGGGCGCAGCTGCAGGGGAGGAGTGGTGCAGTGAGCTCAGCGGGGCGGTGCTGGAGACGCAGGTGAGAACAGCTGATGGCGTTTGGACTGATGATGGTTTCCTTCCCTTTTATAGTGAGACGGGAGAGGAGCGGAGGAGAGGCTGGAAATCAGCTGAGACCGGAGCTGTCAGACTGTGGTCGGTCATAACAAATGAAAACGATAAATAAACGTGGCATCTGGCGACAAACAACTGTGCGTGTGTGTACGTGTGTGAAGTGCATTTCACATATTACATGTTTCCACTTAGGTTTTTCTTAGAGAGAAAATTTGCACGTGTTGGCTTTCACTGAGGTGTCTCTGTGCTCCTCTTGGACGAGGATAATACGTTCACCTAGACACAGAGTGTGTGAGCTATTTTTAACAGCCACCATCACTGGGTCCCTTTTTTTTACAGCACCTTTCTAAGCAAAGAATTGCCTGTGCACGAGGAGAGCTAAAAATGGAAACCATTAGAACAGAATTAACATAAAAGCCAGTGGATGCTCCAGTTCATCTGACTTCTGTAGATCTAATGTTTTGAAGCACCTTCAACGAAAGAATTAGAACAACAATTAAACTGGACCTACATGCTCTGTAGATATGTGTTGATTTCTTGAGAATTTAACTTTTACTCTCAAATGTAACACATGCAGAGGAACAACTTTTAAACAGATGGGGACAAATTAATTTTAGAATATGCATTTTCTTTTTTGATATGGCAAATTACAGCAATGGTTAATTAGTGGTTTCTTTGTTGCTACATAGTGGGGGATGGGTAGTTCGGTTTCTTTGATTTCTGAAGAATTTGGTCTCTGGTTTTATTTGGGGAGGGTGTTAGCTGCAGAGACATATTGTATAGGAAACTGACCAGCACAGTGTCTTTCTAAATGCAATGTGCTGATTAATGCAGATTATTCCTTCAACTTACAGTAGCATAAACAGATTTGTTTTGTGTGTTTTCACGTGTAAGTTGACCTATAAAGCTACACCCTTTTTGAGCAGGATGTGACCTTTCCCAGTGTTCAACTGCCCAAAAGTCCATAGTGTAGTAGAGAAAGGGTTACTCACTGAGCATCAAATTCAGGTTGTATGTATGAAAAAACAAACAAACTTGAATGCATAGGCTTAATGTACTTTGCACCCTGCAGCTGTTTTCAGTTCTAAATTACTTTTACCTGATGATGTGCACACAACTACTGTGGGGGTGTCAAACTCAATTTCACTAAGGATCATACTGGGAAATGAACCTAGACATGTTTAGATTAATGACATGCTGTAATTTAATCTAAAAATAAAAACATCCTGAATAATACAGTTGCATATAATCCCCATAAGGGGCTCGATAGAAATTCAGCCCCTTAGTCAAAGAAAAAAAAAATCCTTAATATTGTCCTTGTACACGTTTCACTCAGTCTGTTTCATAAGACTGAATACAAAAAATGAATGGTTGTGTTGGGAGAACAATGAAGATATTTCGCCATATAGTTTACGTCTTGTATACAGTTATTTGGCGCACATAAAAATTTGCACATTTGCAGAAAGATAAACAGACATAAAAACCAGATGCCAAACTTAAACTGAATGATTCACCTGACATTTCCTCTTTACAGTTGCTTCATTTTGAGATTCAGCTTGTGCTTTTTCATGCAGCTGCATGGCACTGACTCTGTTGCCCCAGTGGTGCATAATTGTATGAGACTGACTTATCAGATACATGGGCTTTTCTTTACACTTAAAATTGCCTGTGCAACCGGTCTGTTCTTGTGTTTTGTCTGAATGAATGAAGGGTAATGCTGTAGGTGATGTCAGATGCCAGAGAACTGGTGTAAAGAAAGCAAATGGTAGCTTACAATTTAACAAATGTTTTTTCAAGCTTCAATTATATCAAATTGACAAATAACTAACCACATCTGCTTAATGCTCAGACAATCCACGAAGCGGTGCGGCTTCGTAGCTTACCAAAGTTGTACTAAAACATTTTTTGACAGATTTTTGCGCGCCGTGTACCGCATAAAATCGGTTCGAGGTCAGTAAGCACAACCTGAAATCATGCATAAGGCGCACCGGAATATAAGGCACACTGTCGATTTTTGAGAAAATTAGGTGCGCCTTATAGTGTAGATAATATATATATATATATATATATATATATATATATATATATATATATATATATATATATTAGGGGTGCAACGATACACAAAATTCACGGTTCGGTTCAATACTTTGGTGTCACGGTTCGATATTTTTTCGATACAAAAAAATGTTCATGCCTTTTTAATTTGTCATTTATTAAAATTATAAATATAGGTTTTAACTCAAAAGTACAGTTTTTAAATTTAATGTTGCTGAAACAACAAAATAATAAAAATAAATCTATCTGATCGAGAAATCACTTATCTTTGGAAAAGAGAGTTTATTACACAGAAATGGCTCTTTCCAAAATAAAAGCTATACTATACGCTTCTTCTGGGCTATACTCTCAGCAGCATATTAAACATATCAGGTCCCCATAAGGAGAATCATGTGCTAATGGCTGTCTAAATGACTCGGTAAAGTTTATAGCATGCGTGCTTGTTGTTTTTGTCTGCTTCCACTTGTCTTTGCACTAGGATGATGTCGGAGTAAATGTGCAGTCATATTTGTTGTGTTCCCACTAGTGCTGTCAGCGTTAATCTCGTTAAAATGACGTTAACGCCATAACGCAGAAAATCTCCGTTAACAAGTTACCGCGGATCGCCCCGTGCGTGGGGCTGGACGGCGTCAACACCTTAACAAGCTAACTGCGCTAACGCACTAGTTCCCATCAATTGAGCATTGCGTAGCACATCCGACATACTGTTTTACTTTTGTCCATGACGCGCTTACCATCAGGGTCATGCTTCACATGAAAACCAAGATAGTTCCAAACGCCAGATCTGAATGAGGGTGGGGGAGGTTCAATTTCGGGTAGCGTTGAGGCAGTTGCCATGTTGCAACCAGCTTATAGCTTCTGTCTTGCTAGCTTGTGCTGCGCTCAGTGGATCTGCACTCGACAGTGTAGCCTAGGCGGAGTAGTCGAACGCAGATCCACTGAGCGCTCAACACAGACAGCATCGTCAGAAGAAAAGTTGATAAAATAAATAAAAATTTTTGTATTGTTCGATACATATGCGTACCGAACCGAAAGCACTGTATCGAACGGTTCAATATCGATACGAGCATTGTTGCACCCCTAACATACCCCACATATATATTCACAGAATCGGCTACAAAAGCTGAGCACCTTGAATTACACACTGGACAGAGTAATTGTTGAAAGTCGGTATATTTTCACTTCGTATGTCATACAAAAATCTTTGTCACATTCGAGATTAGCTCTACAGACATTTTCTTGTTATAACATTGTGTTCTTCCAGACTCATTAGTGTCGAGTAATTTCACCAGAGTTTAGAAAAATACAGTCATCATCATAAAAAGATGAATATATCTAGAATTGAATAAAAACAATGTAAAGGTTAGTTTATTTAAAAACACAAAAAAGACAAAGCAAACAGATGAGGCAACATCAGATTACTACTTCCGTTCACTGTTAGTACCTAACCACACAGATTTTAGGTTAGTACAGAAACAAAAACACATCTATAGAAAATTCAAAACATTTTCTTAATCTGTTCCACTAGCATGTCCAGTGGGTGTATAACCAAAGTCCTTACATAATCTCTAAAGACAATCCATATTATTTATTAATACAAGCTTCTTAGGACTCCAAAAAAATCTAATAATTGGTACTTTGCTAGATTATTGTAGCAGATATAATCTAATATATTCTGGTATTACACTTTTATCTAACAGTCACAGTTTATCTTTGGTAATACAGAAATTGCAGGCTGGGTTACAGAATCATAATCTTTTTCTTGTCACAATTATTAGCTCAATTCAAACTCACTTAATTGTCGGATCTTATTTGTCTGATTATTATTTCAACCCAGTTTATCTGTATGTTTTGTTTTTCATGCTCTTCTTATATGTTACAACAATCTGAGAATTAAGTCCTCTTCCTTGGATTATTTGTGAGTGAGAAGTTCGTGTGTTAAACCATGCAGTTGTCACTAATGCCACTTCACAATAACAGTCACCACCTTCTGACCGGATGGATAGGTTTGCTCTCAAGCCTGCAGCACAGTGTTACGTTCAAAGGCAGCAGCATAAAAGTGCATTTTCAATGGCAGGTGTACACACATGGAAAAAGCACTGTGCACATTCACTCCAAAACCTTCATCTTGTCCTCAACAAGGCAAATTCACTTCCATTACATCTCTACAGTGTAAACACAAATGGTTTGATATTTCATGCCTCAAAAACAATTTCCACTTTTCCTATTTAAGAGCTCACACATATCCACATTAAATTATATCTTTAAAATTGCAAACACAATATATGTCTTGCACACAAATAAAGATGATTAACACTTTTTGCAGTCTAACAGTTGTCTGCAAGAAAGGTTTTGACACATGCAGTATAAAAAAAGGCATTCACTGTGAATTATGTTAGCTTTGGATTGTCACCCCAATATGTTATCAGAAAAAAATGTATGTTGTTTGACAATAAAACAAAATACATTGCCTTCTAAGGATGTAGTAGACCTGATTGAAACAAAAGAATCTCCAGTATTTGGGGGAACTGTGTCGCATACGGTTAGCTCCATATGTATTTCTTGGTACACCACCACAGCGGATTTTAAATCAAATAACCAGTATCTGACTGACTTTCAGCTTTAATTCAAGGGGTTTAACAAATGCATTAACTGTTTAGAGGTTCAAAAATAATTGGATAACCCAGTTATTTAATGGCCAGGTGAGGAAATTTTCTTAATTATTTCTTTACATCTCCAGCAAATAAAAGATTTGGATTTGACTCCAAGTGTTGCCATCGTTAGGTTAAAATTTACCTCTCGGAGAGATCGCAAAAACTTTACTACTGGCCAAATCAACAATCTGGTACAGAAGGCATGCACTGGCCATCTCAGCAACACCAAAAGATAACTAACATGTATGATGACAGAATTATTTCTTTGATTAAGAAAAACAACTTTCAAGTAGATATTACTTTCAGAGTGTAAAATCAAGAGATGCTTTTAAGGTGCAAATCACTGATTGCAAGGATGGGAAAGCCACATTGGACTCCCTAACCCAAAAAAACTGACTTAGATTAATAGATTAACTAAACAAAAGAGAAGAGGTAGGAAGATAAAAGTAAGGAGAAAGAGAGAAATGGCTCATGGTCTGAAGCGTAGCACGTCATCTGCCAGACACGGGGGAGGTGATGTTATGGCATTGGCATAAATGTCTGCTAGTGGAACCTGATCACTAGTGTTTATTGACAATGCAACTGCTCTGATCTCAACCCAGCAGCAGATGCTTTTAGCTTTTAATAAGTAAATGCAAAACGAAATGCACAAAAGACCCACAAACAATCAGCAACTGAAGGTAGTTGCAGTAAAGGCACAGCAGAACATCTCCAGGAAAAAACACAGTGTTTGAAGATGTTCATGAGTTCTACACTTTAGGCACTCATTGACTGCAAAGACTTTCATCCAACTGTTAAAAAAGACTGTATAGAAAAATGGCTGTAGTTCCTAAAGAGTTCGTGTAAAAGTTTTGTAAACCTCTTAAATTAAAGTCTGCACTTCAATCACATCTTTAGTGTTGAATTTAAAATCCAGAGGTGATGTACAGAGGCAGAATAACAAAGCTGTCTCCAAATACTTTTGGACCTTACTCTATGCGTATATATATTTATGGTTACAACTATGTGGGCATTGCATCATTGAAAGGTAACTGGTACAGTACACCATAACATATGAATATTTTCCAGATCCAAACACAGATACAAATTCTACTGATATAGAAGACAGACTGGATGAATGTGATGGTGAATGACCGAGCTCTGTACTCCATATGTAGCAATGTTCCTTAAATGCTGTTTACCAGTTTGGAATGGCTTACTGCTGCAGATAAAGCGTCCAGTCTTTAACATATCACCATGCAACTCACTGAACTGGTGCAAAATCTATAGTCCTCTTCACTTCACTTTGTGTTGTGTTTGGTCTTGTGGGCAAAGTGAAGAGTTTGAGGCACTGCAGTGGTCTGATAAATCTTCATAGAGCCACTTGTTTTGAAAAAATACATCTGCTGTAGAATCACTGCATTATTTTTATGCCCTTAAAAATGAGAGGAGCTTCGTAAGTGCAAAGCATGCCCTCTATTAAAACACATTATTAACATGAAAACATCATATAAAGATTAGCAGTAAAAGTCAAGACCGAACCACAAATAACTGGCTATCGCGATTTTTTTTAAAACTGCAATTAAAAATCGTGGAAAAAGTAATGGCTTGTGGGTAATTATTAAACTGGATGAACTGAACTAAACATGCAAAATACATTTATACATTTAACAACATCATGTGGAATCAATAACACTGATCAAGTAACAGTACTGCTTTTTGGTATTACAGTGACTCCACTGTAATAGTTGAATGATCATAGTCACAGTCATGCCTGCCTGAGCTGCTCTTTAAAACATACATAGTCAGCTAAAGCTTCGGATTAAAAAATACGCTGTACATGCTTTTAAGTACCTTTTTGTGCAGAATTAAAACTGCAAATATTTCACTCTTGACAACAATAGTAGAAAATTACACAAACATGCTCCCATAGGGGTTTACTTCTAAATACAGAAGGCCCCTACTACAATCCACAGACATCCTCCTCATCAGATTGACTGACTTTTACAAATCTAATGTCAGTATGTTTTTTTAAATATACGCCTCTTAAATGGTGTTTATGGTCTTCGTTAACAGCAGGCTGTGATTGTCATTAACATAACAGCAGCACAGTGACTAACTACGTCCTGGGTTTATTACGAGCCAGGGACCTTTGTTGGATATTATACTCCTCTGTCTCTCATTAACGCCTGCCTGCCTCTAGACTGACTGAGCAATAGTGAAAAACAAAGCAAAAACAAATATGTTTAGTTGTTTCAGTTATGAAGACAGACAGATGGAGATTTCCTAGCTTTTCAGTATGTCCTTAAATGTAACTTCTGTAAGATTTAGTTGACAAACACCAAAAAATACAGTTCTGTATGTTATTCACGCTCTTTCATTGTTGGGGTTGAGGATGGTAAAGTGGAATATGTGTGCAAGTGTTATCAAGCAAGGCTTTGACTCCTCTTTCACGTTGAAGATGTCTTCTGCTGGGGCCACTTTCAATATTTTGATTTCTGAATTCTCAAGCAATGCCTTGTACCTCCAGTTATGGCAAACAGAGAGACCTTGGAAGGATCTTGAGAGGTGCCGACAGTCCTTCTGCTACTTGAGGTGCTCAATAATTGAGATCTCGCCTCTCTCCAGATCCGGTCCGTTCAAGACCAAAGCGCCATTTATGGCCGAAGGTGTCAATCCGTGCAGTCCGGCCTCCTTATTGCTTTTGTCCCGTTCATTGTTGAAATTGACAGACACAACCCGCTTGGGCAGGGTGACCTCGGGAGCCGGGCTAAATCCCAGCTCTGAGGACAGCTTGCGTTTGATTGATGCAGCACGCTGGAACTTGTCATGGATCTCAATGCTAACACGACGACGGGTTTCTTTGAACTCTGCAGAGACATTTGCCGTCCACTCTGCAGCATGCGCCCGGATCTCTCCAACCTGCAATGACACAAAGATATAAAGAGGTCAGTAGAAATGCATTAGGATGACAGGAGACACATGATAGCCAGCAACAAAAAGACTTTCACAGGTTTGCTTTTGTTGTTTTTATCTGATAACAATGAAAGTAATATTTGCACACCTATTTAAAATATACTTCACCATCACCGTCTCATCCTCAGGTGTATCTAATATATCAGGGGTCTCCAACTCCAGGCCTCGAGGGCCGGTGTCCTGCAGGTTTTAGATATAACCGTGGGTCAACACACCTGAGTCACATGATTAGTTCGTTACCAGGCCTCTGGAGAACTTCAGGACATGTTGAGGAGGTAATTTAGCCATTTGAATGAGCTGTGTTGGACCAAGGACACATCTAAAACCTGCAGGACACCGGCCCTCGAGGCCTGGAGTTGGAGACTCCTGTAATATATAATCAAGCATGTATTTTGTGTTGCTGATATAAACAGGACTCATCTTCATGTATATTTACTACAGAGTTGCTGTTGTGATTCTTTGCTAGCTCTTTTAGACTGCAAAGTATAGCTCACTTTCTTTCTGTGTGTTTATTCTATATTCATTACAAGTGCGAGTGTTACAATATTGTGGTCGGGTTTCTGTCTTGACTTTGTTATTGATGCCTCCCAAGAGTTTCTCTGTATCATGTTAGTCTTAGTTTTTTGTCTCTTACTGGTTATCTTTTCGGTTATTTCCTGTTTTACTTTGATAGTTAGTCGTCTCTGGAGCCTTGCTTTTACTTCTCCCCACGACTATCTTGATTTGCCAACACAAATTCCTCATTTATACCAGCTATGTATAAATAGTCCTGCCTTCAGTCTTTGTGTCAGTGTGTGTGTGTGTGTGTATTTGTTTGTGCGCGTGTGCACTGCAGCCATACAATTTATGGATAATAAGACCCGCAGAGCCATTCTGCTACCCCATCTGGCCAAAAATGAAATCTCTTGAAGATAGTGATAATGTCTGTGCGTCTAACTGCATCTGCGGTGACTTATGATAATAACATGCCTGCATCTACAGACCAGTGAGATGGCATATCACAGCAGGACTGCAAGATGTGATTATGTAATTGTGCTCTTGACAAAAATGTGACTTTCACACTCCAGAGGATGTTTTTGATAATAACTGGTAAAAATGTATGAAAAATTCTTTATTCATGCTCACCAGCAAAATCCAGGTAGCACAAAGAACACAGCTGTATCACTCAGAAGGAGACCCTGACAGTTTTTTAATAAAGGGCTGGAAATGTCCAGAAGTTCCTTTTTGGAAACAAGGCTGGATTTATTTTGATAATCTCTGTTATATTTAGTATTAATGTCATTTGATATTAAGCTTCATCACCACACATTGTCTAAATGATCTCTATTTCCCTCTCGGGATGATCACAATAAGATCCAGTGCTTGTGTTTTGATGGCAGTGAGTCGATTGGATTAGAAAACAGTCTTATCACTGAAATAACGTTAAACAGAGGGCAAAAGTTGAAGTGGCGATATGGCATAATGTAGCTCGAATAATGAGTGTCATTGTACAGAAAGAGGCACATGGTGACAGGTACACATAAAGCTGATAAAAGGAACAAAAACAAGCTGCAAAAAGTTAGATGAAGCAGAAAATAGAAACCGAGGGTCTCGTACCTCTTCTTTTGTCCTCTTGGAGATGACTTTCAGCCAGTCTCCAATCATACTGAGGATAGCAGCAAAGTAGGCCAGCCCAACCAGAATCCAGAACCACACGACTGGTTTATAGTAGTCCATGTACTCAATATCTGACCCACCTACACACACACACACACACACACACACACACACACACACACACACACACACACACACACACACACACACAGATTAACGAGACGGATCAACATGACTCAGAGAACCAGGTCCAAACTGTGTCTTAGCATTAAATCACTGGTTGTGCTTTTTACCTGCCACAAAGTCCCCAAAACCAATAGTAGTCAAGGTGATGACGACAAAGTACAGGGACTCCAGCGCAGACCAGCCCTCGATGTGTTTAAAGATGGCTGCCGGGAGGGCCACAAACAGCAGGCAGCCAAACAGCACGAACAGCAGCGTGGATATGACCCAGATCTTTGTCTGACTGATCTCCCCATGCTACACGGGAAAGAAAAGGACATCAAATACTCAACATAAACTTTGTGTGTCTGCAGGCAGGGAGAATCCAGACATTAAATATTCAGATCTCAAAGGTATAATACTGGATTAGATTCCTGCACTTGACATCACACCCAAATAAAAGTACAAAAGTGTCACCAAAGGAAAAGATGAAAAATGAAAGAACTCAGTAGATGTTGATGTGGAGGTTGTGTTAATCTATGTACACAAGGCTGGCTCCAGTTACTTCTAATTACTCCAGTCTACCTGTGAAACTGCATTTAGTCATAATTAAGCTGTAGTCTTACTCAATCGAAAATGTTAATTCAGTGGAAACCTGTGGAATGACAATATTTCATATAAAATAAAAGACAACGTGTTTCTCTCTCAGGTTAAACAGCTAAAGTCATTAAGGATTATTATAAGGATTATTATCTGGTAAGCATTAAAGTCTGCAGAGTTGAGATGTTTAAGGTGGGACCAAAGTGGAGGACTGACTGATAATAATAATAAAGCAGATTGTTAAACAGAATACTCTGAAGTGAAATGCCAAATTAGGCTGACGCTGTTAGCAATAATGGCATTATTCCATAAATTGGTCCTGTGGGTGCAGCTGAAGAGAAAAGACATTCACTGAGGATAATGCTGCAGTCTCACATAGTCTGCACTGAGCAATCAGGCTTTCATAGTCACACAGGCACTTACACAATGAACTTTTGTCTTCTTTCCTTAATCACAATATTCTTTACTCAGTCCCTCGGGTGCCCTGAGAGCAGCGGGAGGAGGAAATCATTCTAAAGTATGTTTCTGTTTTCAGATTTCTGCTCCTTCAAGACTACAAAACAAATTATTCACACCAGCTACTTGAACTTTGAAGACGTGACTGCGAGCTGAGTCACATTTGTCTCTCTTAATAGATCTGCAGGCTTTTTTTTGCAACATGTGAGAAGAATGTGACAACACGATAAATGAACGAATCAGCTTGAAACGACAAATACAAAGAGATCTTTTTCTCATTTGGATGAGCATCAAGTGTTTTAATGAGCACTGACTCCAAAATAAAGGAACTGATACTCAGTTTGAGCACACTTACAATATTACTTTTTTTCCGTTTTAGTGGTCAGTGGCTAATGCATGACCTTACTGTTCCTATTGATGTATCTTTTCAGTACTAAACGTTTGGGTCTTTAGGTTTTTCTATTTGTGACTGTATTTGTAGTTTGAATTCAGATGTGTTTAGGGTCGGATTATTGCGATTCCTCTTATTTTGGGTCTATTTTGAAATAGGGAGTGATTTTGCAGGTGCTTGCTCTATCTTTATTTATGATTCATTTTTCTCTAGTGTTATTCTTGTGTTGTTAGTGTCTTTTTCAATGCTGGTAGAAGACGGTCCATTACAGAAATAACACATGGCATCAACCCAGCAGGAGGACCGTTATCTACTCCACTGCGTGAGCAGGAACAGGAAAAGCACTGCCAGAAATGAGAAATGACTCTTCACAAATGACAGTAGGTTCACCTGTCACACTGAGCATATGTGACAGGCATAAAAAAAGGCCTGGAGATGCCGTGGCAAACGTTATGATGCTTGCAACATCTTCTCTGAAGAGGATTGAAGTCTTTCTAAGGCCTTGCACTAAATGGACAAGCTCCAGACTATATATCTCAACTTCTTCCTAAAAAACTGCTGTTCACTGTCTTCGTTCACAAGCTTAAAATCTATTAGCTGTCCCCTCATACAAAAGCGAAGACTGTGGTGGATAGAGCCTTTCAGTCTGTGGCACCAAGGCTCTGGAACAGTTTACCAATCCAGCTCAGTTTGTCTGACTCTGTGAAGTCTTTGAAAGAAACAGTTCAAAACTTTTCTGTTTTTTCAGGTCATTTATAAGCAATAAATTGCAAAAAAAGAAGAGCCAGATGTTGCGAATATGATACAAAATCAAACTCATATATGCAAATTAATACTGAATTATTGTTTTGTGAGAAGGTTCAGTAAAAGCTCTTCAAAATATTTACATTTTCTGGGAATTATTTTATGGTTCAGGCTTTGAAAGTTTAATGTGATTGTGTTTGATGCTCCACACTCACCACGAACATCTTCTCCACTTTGTCAATGCCTTTGCCAAATATGGTGCCGAGCTGGTCTCCTACACCGGCCAAAAGGAAGCCAAACAGCGGTATCCCTAACAAAGCATAGACAATGCAGAATATTCTCCCGCCTTCGGTGTGGGGAGAGATGTTCCCAAAACCTGCGAAGAGGACACATCACCAGTGATTTGATGATTTGAATCCCGGTATTCGCTGCATGAAGACTGCATTTGTGAATTTAATACAGTTTGGAAGCTATCCAACCACTACACTCGAAACCCTGCTGGATAGATAGTGAAATATATTAGCTGCGTTTTTAAATTACACTTCTATGACACTGCATGTTTCCATTTTTTACATTTTTGAATATATTCTATCTAATTACAAAAAAAGAGTTAATATAACTCAACTACGGTGGAAGTACAGTGTCATGCAAGTAGAAATGACCACTGTGTTGAAAGTGAGGAGAGTTTAAGAAATCTATACACATGCATGCACAAAGTAAATGTATGGGGAAAGTAAGTGTGCTAGTTTGATTATATCCACAAAGCAGATGTATAATCAATAACTAAAGAAAGGTCACTGTTATGTAACTTGCTGTAAGAGCTATATTTAGAGGACTGTCAACTCAAAAGTAAACATAAATTAATTAAAAACGGAAAATATACAATGTGGTTCTTTCGGTCTGAACATAGATGCTCTTTGCGTGAGTGTATGTGTGTGTTTCCTACCAATGGTTGTGATGACAGTCCCAGCAAAGAAGAAGGCAGAGCTCAGGTCCCACAGGCTGCTGTTGTTGGTCATTGTTCCTGCAGGATTTACTCCTGAACGGATGGCGGACACAACTTGCTAAAAGGTAGAGAGAAAGAAAAAGACAGCCAGATTCACAGACAGCAAAACTACATTTAAAACAAAATAAAGTGCAACTATTAAAAAATAAGATACAGATAAGAAAAATAAGAGTATGAATATAAACATAAATATGATTGTTTACAGTTTACATCAGCAGATGGAGTAAGCGATAACATGGTGAATAAATTAGAGGTGATATTGCAGATCTCCTGTCTGGTAAGCTGGGATGGTATTCGAGTATTATACATGATAAAGTGTTGTTGTGTGTGGGCACAGCTTTAAAATGTATTTAAATATCATCCCTGCAGAATGAGGAGTCATTCAGTCTAAAAGCCACAGGCAGAAAAGATCTCCTGTAGCGCTCAAACCTGCACGTCAGAGCAGCCTCTTACTGTGAGTACTGCAATGACCAATCAGGGTCCCATGCATTGTTGGATTGTCCCTAATGCTGAAGAGTTTCATCAGCATCCTCCTCTCAGACATCAGTAAATCATTAAAAACCTACTATAAGACACTTTTCTTTGCAGATGTGCAGGAATGTGTTTTTGTGCTTACCTGTGTAACAAATTAAAGAAGGAAAATATATGAAATATCATTGTAAACGACGCAAATATCTACAAGTGATAAAGAAAATACATAATCTTAAGTGAATTTAAGAATTTCTGATTTTGTTGGGCCATAGCTGGAAGACCAAGCAAACAGCAAGAGCCTGAAACAGAGCAGAAACTCTTGGTATCTCAGACGCTCTTCCTTTTAAAGCTAAAGGAGCTGTCCATGGTGCTGAAACCAGTGCTGCTGTGCTGAATCATAGTAGGGTACAGTACATATGCTGCTCTACTTAATGCATGAGTTTTAACATTAATATTAATGTCAGGTTAGTCTTACCTTAACCAGCTCCTCCAGCTGGCTCTGGTTGACACAGGAGTGTCTGGAAAGGAACTGCAGCTTCTGGGACAGGATGGCCAAACGCTGTTCACTATTCGAAAGAGAACGAGCACTATTATGTCAACTGAACAAAGTTTGATTTGGTTTATAAACATCAAAGACTAATTGAATTATATATATGAAAGCCTAAATATTTTAGAGTAGGACTAATATGCTCAGTATTTCTGTATTACTCATGGGAATCGTTTGGGGGCTTTCCTACTTTGGTGAAATAAATAATCTCAGTCGTGTCTTTGTTAACTGTGGGAAATGAAGGGTTCACAGCCAAATATACAGCACAGGATACTGGGAAAAATCAAATCTGTATTACCAGGCTGAGGTCATACATGGAAGGTCAGTCACTCTGGCAAACAAATCTGGCAGATAGAAGATCAGAAGCAAGATCCAACAAAATAGGCAAAAGATCACTCACATCCGGTCAGAAGTAGTAAGAACACAAAGGCACAAAGAGTACAACAAAACACGAGGAGCAGCAGGGCGTGTCTACAAGGGTTGTTTTTATGAAGACAGCACAGTCTGGAAAATGGGAAGTAAAGAAGTTGGGCTATGGATACCAAGGTAAGTGACTGAACAGAGATAAAGAGCTGGAAAGTGAGCAAAAGCTGGAAGCAGGAAGTGTATGACAAACAGATATTTCAAAATATAACAGGAAGTGAAAACACAGAAATCCAAACATGTGATATGAAACTAACACAGAAGCCCAAAAATTAAGTGTAGTAGAACTGTACATGTTTTAATGACTCAGTCAGTTTCATGCTCCCAATCAAGAGCAGAAACTACTAGCACAGACTTCTATATATTCTTTAGTCATCTGTGTTGAAGACTGCATTAAACTAGGGCTGTTTCAGGAAGTGCACTACAGGGTACCCAGTGGTGAGCTGAAAATACATAAAGCTAAAAGTTTACATCTAAACATTTATGACTTTAATAAACATAACATTTAATATATTTTTACTTTAAATAAATATTCATAGAAGATCAAGCACACCGCACTTATTTGTAGGGTCTTAACCTTTGGGTTCATTGCCACAGAGGAGCAATTATGGGAGGGGTGGGACAGCTAAATAGATGGATGGATGACTGGCCTACCTCTCTTTAACCTGCTTACCTCTCGTGGGGCTGCTCCAGGGATCTGAAGACTGCTGCTCCCATCACCAGGTACAGAACCACCAAAAGAAAGATGGCTGTCACCGTCTTCCACTTCATCACTGTGGCAACCACCTGCAACACTTCAGCTTGTTAATCAAACCATATACATACCTGCATGCAAGAGGTGTCCCAAAATAAACTACAATGACAAAACAGGGTGTAACAAAAGTCCTGTGAAAACATCTCATTTGTCCTCACCTCGCTCTCCTCCGGAGGCGTCAGTGTCATTGGCTTTGTGGAGAAGGAGAGGCGGGGCTTAGTGTTGTGAGTGGCGGATTTAGGGTCCAATAAGTCTGGAGCTGCCACTACCAGGGGAAATGAGAAAATGGCATTCAATTATTTTCCCTCCCATGCACTTTTCTCCCTGCCTGTCTCTGCTCATACATGCTCCAGTCAACAGATTTAGCTTGTTAATTTTAGAAAGCCTTATGAATAAATCACCAGCAAAACTTTGAAGTGGTTGTTACATGCTAACAATGGAAAAGGGCTGAGTCGGGCCCTTAAGTTGAGTTTAGCTACACCCGCGTGTGTAACACGTATCTGTGCTTCTATAAAATCTAACATATGATGAGTGATGTGCATCTTAAATATAGACAAATATAGTGAGAGTATGAAGGCTATGACTTTCTAAAAGAGCAATAGAAAAGCAAGGGCGAATGTTGCTAAAGATACCCCAAGAGGAAAAAAGGTGCTGAGGCCTTTGTAGAAGAAGTGTTTTAAATTATGAAATGTACGTAAAATCAATTCACTCTGCAAATCCTGAAAGAATTAGCATAAAACCATTGTTGTATCAGCTGTTTTATTCTGCTGTAGTTTGTATGCACTTCTGCAGTTTTTTGCAGCATGTTTCTTTAATTTCCTATAAAGGGGACCTATTCTAATGGTTTCCCACCCTACATTTTTATACCCAGACTCTCCTAAAGTAGAGTTTCATGATTCACAGCTGTTGTGCTCATGGCCAGAGCAGTGTGCTGGGGAGGACCATATTAGGGATATCCTCTCTCTCTGGCATTATTTAGACCCAAACTTACAAAAACACTGTCTTGAACTGGATGCCAAGTTTAAAATCTGAGCTGTTGAGCTGGTCTGACTGATTCAGCTGCTGATATACTGGGATTTTCCCAATCTCTTGGGTTTATAGAGAATAGTTTAAAAAAGAAAAAAGCGATTGTCAGTTCTCAGGACAAAAATACCTATATGATGCCAGAGGTCAGAGGAGAATGTAACAGTAACCAAGGTATGCAGAAGAACATGTACAACATGTCAAACCTTGAAGCCAAAGGGCTATAGCAGCAGAAGACCGCACCAGGTATCACTCCTGTCAGCTAAGAACAGAAAACTGAGGCTACAGTTCTAATATGATTGGGAAAATGATTCTGCTGCAACCTTTGGATGAAAACATGGATCCATCATGCAGTGTATAATGAATTCAAGCTGGTGGTGGGGGGATGGTGTGTGGAGAAATTTCCCTGGCACACTTTGGGCCCCTTAGTACCAACTGTTTAAACAAGTTGGTACAAACATTATGTGTAAACCCTAGAGATTAAATGGCACTGCATACCCGAGTATTGTTCTTAACTATGTCCTAAAAATATTCCTTCATGATCACAGCCATCTTTTAATGGCTGCTTCGAGCAAGATAGCACACCACGTTACAAAGTTCAAATCATGTCAAACTGGTTTCTTGAACATGACACTGTACTCAAAAGCCCTCCACAGTCACCAGATCTCAATCCAATAGAGCACCTGCGAGACACTATCATGTCAATATGGATGAGGAGTGTTTCCAGCAGCTTGTTGAATCAATGCCATAAAGAAGTAAGACAACTTTGATGTGACCTCTTGCCGCCTCTTGCCTTGTGACAGCTGGGTCAAGCTTCAACCCCCCCGCAACCATGAAAACATTTAAGAAAATGGATAAATGGATGGCTAAAATAAGGGGTAATACGTCCTGATTGATTATGCTGTAATTGCAAAGATAATACATTTTTTTTCTTTTCAAACTTTGCTTTCTTGTCTCCCGGGAGGAGACACAAATCCCACTGGGGTTGAGTCAGGAAGGGTATCTGGGGTAAAAGCTCTGCCAAATCAAACACTGTAGTGATCCACTGTGAATAAAGGAGCAGCCGAAAGCAGCTTCCTTTCCTTTTTCTTTTGTGACCAGGACAATGACATTTGTAAATGTAATTATTTCCCACAAAGAATGGAATATGCCTCACATTTAACATTCGTCTTAAATGATATGTAGTTACAAAACAAATCTTATAAAATAAGACAACAAGCAGATGAATAATATATATTTTCTCTATTCCTATCTAACATAACAGTTAATACACAGGACCTAAAACTGCATTACAAAATGTGATATCCACTTAAAATGTTCATTGTCTTGGTTCTTTCCTACACTTAACAGTCCTAATAATTGGTAAGGAAAGTATGGTCTGGGTTAAAGAGCAGGGAGCTGAAGAGAAGAGAAGAGAAGAGAAGAGAAGGCAAGACTAGTTTAGGCACATTTTCTACTAGAAATATTAAAAATGTTACGAAAAGTTCATTAATAGTTCCTCAAATGATTGTAGTTCACACAAATACAACAAAAATAGATAAAAATCAGACAAAACTGCAACATTTTCAAAGTCTTTTAAATGTTTTTCTTTATATATAGATTTATAAACAAAAACTGTATCAGGAGAAAAATAAAATATATTAAAAATAAAAAGGTCAGAAGCGTCCATCCTGATCACGTGCACTGCTGACCTACCGTTTATCTTAGAAGCACTCCTCTTCCTTCCGATAGTGTCTTTCGCAAAAGTTAAACCATCCCCCTCTCTGTGATCATCAGTGTAGGGTTTGTTAATATAATGTTAGCAGTGAACACATGAATCATGGATTCTCTTTGACGGGATTAGTTTTCGAAATAAAAAAGGAATTCAAAAAGCCTTTTTTCTGGCAAGCTGAGACAGTTTAGCTGAATAAATATTTAGTGAAACAAAGCAAACACGTGCATGCAGCTGTGCAGGAAGGAGTCAAGACTTAGTCACACATCGGAACTCATAAACACACACTTCAGCCTCTCCTCTCACTGTAGGTGGATAATTAATAACAGTCTGCCGAGTTTTGCGTAAGTTTTGGGACTCCGAGTTAGTTTTTGTGAAATTTGGGGTGAATCTGAGGTGTGGGTGATGCTGGTGTAACATTTTTTTCACAAACTTCATGAGGTTATGAAGAAGTTTCAGGATAAGTTTTCTCCCATACAAACTGTGAATTCACTTACTCCTTGTTGCCTATCCGATGCCCTCCGCTCTCCTCTTCTCCTCGTCCGAGGCTCTCACTGCGTTCGGGGGAATCTTTCCTCTTCTGCGTGTCTCCTCCCTGCGGTGCTGAAGAGGGGGGACGAACTGGCGCTCCGTTTTCCCTCTGCTGTTCTACTTTTACCGCTGATGGGACGATAGTGTTGAGTCTGCACCTTTCTCTTACTGTCTCCGCGCGCAACTCCAAAGGGTTTCCTCCGGTGTGTCTTTGTCGTTTGTTATTCTCGCTGCTGTTTCTGCTCTGGAGCATCCACTGCGCTCTGTCTGCGCTCTGGCTTTTTGAGCGTACCGCTGGACCGGTGGAATAACACCGAGAGAAAGGAGGGGTTGGAGTGGGGTGGAGTAAGGACAGGGGTGGATGTGCAGGACACAGGGAGGTGCTTACTGCCCAGGGAGGTTTCTAGAGGGTTTGAGGAGTTCCAATAAATGTGCAGCGATTCTGCTGCACGGTTTTTTTGTCATGATTCTGACTGCTGATCGATACCGGAGCAACATGCCTGAAGCTTATGCACAAAAGGCAGACGCTGCCCGGTGATGGCCATGTGGTGATTCCCTGGGGCTGAAAAACTAAAGTAAGAAAAAGAAAAGAAAAGCAGAATTACTTCTTTGCTCCCTACAACCTGGTACAAGATAAGATACATTTCTTTATAGACAGTTTTTCCCCTTCATAATGGTAGGTGTTCCTCACTTCTGCTAATTTGAGTAACTAAATTCAGTTAACTGTTTTTGACTCCAACTCCAGGCCTCAAGGGCCGGTGTCTAGCAGGCTTTAGATATCACCCTGGGTCAACACACCTGAATCAAATGATTAGTTCATTGCCAGGCCTCTGGAGAACTTAAAGACATGCTGAGTAGGAAATTTAACCATGTAAATCAGCTGTACTGGATCGAGGATCAAGGACACATCTAAAAACCTGCAGGACACCTGCCCTTGAGGCATGGAGTTCCCTACCCCTGCATTAGGTAATAGTACCTGGTAACAGGTACCTTTTTAGTAACCACTCAGCAAGTGTTCCAGGCAATCTGACGCAATCATAAATGTGATGTCAACAGACTGCATGCCACCGATTGGCTGATCAGTGGCATTGCTCATGAGAGCGTTTCCTTCATGAAAATCAAAACCACATTTACCCGGCAAAGAAGGTAATAGCTACACACTGACCCAATCCAAGTAGTCACTAATGGGAAAGGGCTAATAGAGACAGGCAACCATAACACTTATGGTCAGTTTAGAATCACCAATCAACCTAACCCCACGTAAATCCATCTTTTATATACAGTCTATAGTATTCACACAGAAATAAAATCATGTTGGACAAACCTCCAAAAAGTGTTTATTATTAACAAATGCTTTGCACAAGGTAGTCCGAATGATCTTTAGTGACCAGACCTGATTTCTCAGTAGGGAAGTTTCACTATAGTTTAGCTGCCAGAGTGAAGTAATATGCTTCATCAAACAGGTGGATAAACGAGGTGATGAAGTATGCACTGTTGGCAAAAGATGGATGCAGACATAAGGAATCTGAGTGGTGAAGTCAGAGCAGAGGCACCATAAACCTGGAGTATTTTTAATGTCCAGCAGGGAGCGCCTCCTTTTATTTCAAAAAGTGGTCTGATTGTACAGAAGCCTTAGGGAAAACAGCTTCTTGCTTTATGAACTCAGTAAAAACCCATAGTCTCATTCATTATGATTTCAGTCTTATTGAATACATTATTTTGTGCATTATAGCTGCCACAAGATTGCAAAAGATTGCCTGCCTACCTGATTACTGATAATTTATATAAGAGTGCAGCGTGTCCCGAATACACTCAGCTGAGGGTTTCAAAACCATCTTTTATATAAAGGCTGTGAGAAGATTAAAAAAAACAAAGTTGAAATGCTGTGTTTTCATTGTATATTTTTCTTATTAGTTGTGTAAAAGCTAAAGTGATTGGAGATAATGTATCTGAATTTGAGGAGCAGGGCAGTGCCTCAAACACTCCCCCTACCAACCACACATTTAAAATAAATATCTACTTGCACCACACACCCATTTGATCTTGTCATCCTCTCTCAAAGGCCACCACTGCCTCTTGCCTAGCTTGTTGGTCCATTATTAATAAATGTTTGTCATTCACATTTGAGGTTGGGATATTTGCTGGTCAATTGGATGCTATAAGCTGACATAAAAAATAGTTTATACATAAAACATGTGACTGGTTTCAGTATTTTAGGTTATTTTCTATAGGCTTCAGTATAATTAATAATAATAATAATAATAATTAATTAATCTGTAATATTCACTGAACCTGAAATATGTAGTTCGTGGCATGTAATGCATGAACTGACCTGCTATAAAACACACAGGAACATTATTATCAGTCTCATTCCCCGCAATCAGACACATGAGATTGTCTTTAGAATACTTACTCGTGTTGCTATGGTCACAATTATTCTGACTTCTTTGGTTTATGTCGTCTACAAAGAAAAATACAAAGAGAATCTAGAGAATATCCAGAAGAGACACACAAATATTGTGGAGATTGAACCAAATTTAAGTTATTGAGGCTGCTCAGGTGATCAAATAGGCTGAAAATGGCTAATATTGCACATGGAGGAAGCTGCTTTCTTCTCTGTAGGGAGTCAGGCTTACAGAAACTAAATTTGGCAGCTTCTTGAGGTGAAGGTTGTAGGTTCCTGTGCTGATGTGGGTCAAGCTGCTGTTCACACACTAATTAAGGCCCTGGAGGTGCAAAGTTCAGCAATTTTGACAGTGCTCAGGAGCTTTTTTTTAAATTTAAAGTCTAATAAAAACTACCTTCTCTTTTCCCGATCTCTCATGTTCCTCTGGTCTCTCTGTTCGCTCTCTGTCTCCCAGACACTGATGAGAAATTAATAGCAGTTTAAATGTTCATTTCTCCACCCCATGACTCTAACAGCTACACTTTAATTACACAGCTATTTATACAGCTAAACTTAGATACCCTGTGGTGTGTGCGTGTGCGTTCCATAACTTAAGATGAGGTAACATGCATATGTAGCTTGTGGTTTATGTGTGTATGAACGTGCATATAGTGTGTGTGAGTGCGCACAACCAAACCTCACACACGCTTTTCACCTGTCTAAATTCATCAGGTCTTAAAGGTGCACCCTGTTTATGTATTTTTGGTAAACCATACAGGCTTGGTGTAGATTCCCCTGGGTACAGCCTGTGGTATGAGGTCCGGTCAATAACCTTGTCTTGTTCTAACTGCTTCAGACAGTCTATCACCCTCTTCCTGTAGCCACTTCCTGGGTCTCGTTTCAGGGGCTCATAAGTATTTTCATCACTGAGTAGTGACAAAATTTTCTCATGATAGTCTTTCTGGTTTAGCAATACTGTGCACCTACCCTTGTCTGCCAGAAGGATGATAATGTTGTTGTCATCACTAAGTGATGTGAGTGCCTTCCTCTCCTCCATGGTGATGTTGGATGCTGGGGGCTTTGCATTGCTGAGACAGGCCGAAACTTTCGTCCGTAGTTGCTCTGCTTCCACTTCTGCAGTATTGTTGTTACGAATTGCTGTTTCTGTGGCTGTGATCAGCTCCACTGAGCAGCAGTTCTCTTGGTTGAAATGCCTTCTTGATGTTGGAGGTCAGAGGAGAAGGGCCAGACTGCTTTACGTTTAGAGGAAGGCAAACAACCCACAACAGTAGTGGTCTGATGTCTCCTAGGCCTCTTAGTACTGACTGAGGAGCCTACCTGAGAATTGTTTCAGTCCATGTCCACCCATTAATGACCACAGTGCACACACCTTCTAATGGCCAACACACCATGTCACAAAGCTCAAATAATTTCAAACTGACTTCCTGAACATCAGTTTGAAATATATTGATTGCACACAAATGGCCTCCACAGGCACCAGACCTCAACCCAATTACTATTAAAAATCTTATTATAAACTCAACTAAGTCACAGAAATCATCAGAGTGTTTTCCACTTCTCCAGCCTCACCATCATTACACTTATGAAAAGCTTGTTTCAGAACCAAAGACCCAACTGTTCATTTCTAAAAGTGCTGCAATGACATTTGTTTGGGTTTTCCCTACCTTGTGTCATGGCGCAAAGGGGGTTAACAAGTGTTTCTAACTACCTGCCAGGTACGTTATTGTCAAAATCAAAATCAAGAGAAAACAAACATATAAAACACTTTCATTAGGATCCTGTAACGCATCCTTTTTCTGCCACTGGAAGTCACCTCAGTCACTTGAACTGTTCGTGTTTTCTTCATTCTTTTATTGACCTAATATTTATAAATAGCAACAACAAGTTGTTACCATTTATACAGTTCTGGTCCTCTTTTTTATTTATGTCCTCATTTATTGCTTTAATCCTCATTTATATCTTACCCAACATTTATTTAGCTAAAAATAGTTCTGAAATACTTTTCGGCAGCTCAAACTAATTCATCATGCACATGCTTCCATATTTTCTTTTTGTCAGTTAATTTATAAGTCTGCTGCAGGGTGGTACTGATGACCACAGCTTGATAGAAATATTATTTCAGTTGCGTCTTACGTGCCTGTGTGTCTGATTATCTGTGAGTTGTGTCTCGTGCTGCAGCCGAATATTTAGAAATTGATGATAAAATAATGATAGGAGTCAGTCTGATGTCTGATAATCAGTGATGCCGATGCTTAGTCACAGTCAATTTGCATAGCAGTGACCAAATATAGTCGTCTCACTTTAGCTCATTTTACCATTTTGTTTGTTGTTACTGATATGCAGTCTGTCTGAAGGGTAAAAATAATACAAATGCAAATATTCTCCTGCTATGGAATTAAGTCTTGTCTCAATGAACTTGCTTAATAACTCGCTCTCTGCTGATGTGGAAACAAGATCCTGTTGAAATAGCATTTTTCAATTAATTGTTGTTAGTTTTACAATTTTGCGGATTGTGAAACACGAGGAATCATGAAGACCTTTAATTATGGAATTAACAAGGAAAAAACAACAAGTTCACGCAACACTTGTAATTTTTTAATTGTGTTCAGATGATATCTTTCTCCATCAGTCTAAAATTAAACACGCTTAATTGGAAATGGTGACCTCTAACTTCCAGTCGTTAAACACAATCAGATTTTAGCTCCATAATATTTTGTGGGTTTTGCTAACCAGCTAAAAATGTGAAGTAGAACTTGAGTATGAATATGATTTGTGTAGAGAAAACTGAAACGAGCTTATTTATATTATGACCTGAATAGTTTATTTATTTAAATAAGATTCCGCTCGGTTCCTTTTTGTAGTATTTAGTCTTTTGGTAATGTTAAAAAGTACTGCTGTAATAACACTGAACAAAAAAGAATCATTGCTGTTTTTGTACTAATGCACAGCCTGGTCATGGAGAGTGTAGGCCAGGTTACTTTTTTAGGTATAATTTCTATCAAACACATAAAAGAAATTCAATGATCTGAAAAGAAGACAGCTGTAAGGATACACATGTGTGTGATCATGTCTGTTTAAAATGTGGCGATGCAGAACAGATTATGACTGGAACACAATGATGACAAAAATGACATCTGACAAAAACATTTGTGAAAAAAGTTTTCAACAGACTCTGTGAAAAGTTAAAAACACTCCATCATTCAGTAGCTTGTAAATCCAACTTTAGCAATAATAACTTGTAGTAATCAATAACTTGAATTTGAAGTAACGCATGCAACTTTCACACTTTCATACCCTGTTTGAGGGTTAAGACCTGGTCAAAGTTAGAATTCTAGGTTAAGTGAAAGTGAATGAATTCATTGACAAATTCAGTACTTGGGTCTGCACCAATACACCCGAGACAGAACTAACGACGCAAAGAACATAAATATAGACAGAGATTTCTTAAATTAGCCCAATTCAGCTAAAAAAAACAAGGGAGAAAGTAGAAGAAAAGGTAGATACATCGGAAAAGAAAGGGAGATATTAAAAAGGTATTAAGCTACACGCTCCATTACTACTTTATCCTTTTGGTCTTGCACGTGTTCTTAAGTTGTGTTAGTAAGTGAAGGTCACATGTGTACGTGTGTGTGCCACTGTGCATGACACAGCCTGTGTAGGTACTGTGCAGAACAGTAAGTGGGCTGACATAAACATACTGTATGTTTGTGAGGCAGTATTTAAGGTGATTGGTCGTGACAGTGTGGTGCCCTCTCAGTTGCCTGTGGAGAAATGACCCTGGGTCCTCAGGACATCATGTGGTGATTGGACCAAAGTTTGCAATTAGATGTCCCTAAAGCGGAACAGCCCCTTGTGTGTGTGTGTGTGTGTGTGTGTGTGTGTGTGTGTGTGTGTGTGTGTGTGTGTGTGTGTGTGTGTGTGTGTGAAGCCTCTGATACAGAATTAGTGCTTCCTCTGGTTCTCTGGTTGATGTGAAACCCCGAGGAATTAGCTTGTGGAATGTGACAGCAACTATTTCAAACAAACTCATAGCATGGAGCTGTCCTGTGTATGTTAGTGTTTGTACGAGTGTGCAGTGCAAGTCACACAAAACCTTTAACTTACAGGATGCAAACATTTTGTCCAGATCTGCCAGTCTCTACAGTATGTTACATCAATTTTGTTCTAAATGTTTTCTCTCTGTCACATTGGTCTTGAATGACTGCTATTGACATTCTTAAGTAAATTGAAGTTGGTTTGAATGCTACACTCCTGTGGTAGGAGTGTGGAAGTCTATTAATTAGTTATTCCTAAAATTAGACCACTCCCAAAAGAAAGTAACATCTACCTCACTTAAAATTGATAAATAATGTCGGTGCAACTCTTCACATTATAAACAGCATTTTGGGCTACACAGTTTTTCCTGAATTGCAAAAACACCAGCTTCCATTACCTGAACCAAACTATTGAACGTGTTTTGGAAGGTGGTTGTGGGAAAAGGATCGATCAGGATACAGAGGCAGGAAAAATGAGCTCACATTTGAGGAAAGAAAATCCAAAGAGGTAAAAGTCACCAGCAAATCCACCAGTAGAGCACAAGGGAAACATACAAATAAGCAGACGAAGGGAAACTCAAGATTATGTTTGTGTTGAAATCAGTCAGTTTTCCATTGGAAGGTTCCTAATTGACGGAAAGGACGTGGTAGTATCTGTGTGACGACCATGAGAGATTCTGTAAATAGTAAGGAAAGGTGCTTCAACGCTTCCTTTATTACCTCCTTTAGTAGAGAACACAGTAGATCATCCTTTATAAAAGGAAATGAGATCATTCCATCCCATAAATCATAACACTCACCATCTGTCCATTCATGAACACAGACCACAAACATGACATTTCCATAACCTGCTGATATGCTTTGAACTTTCAGCTCAGAAGTGTTGTGTGAAAAGAAGCGCTATCGAGTTGTTGCCTTGCATGAAGAACATAGATTTATAGAAGCTCTCCATATCAAGCTTAAGATATATATTATTTGATTAAAGTGTGTTTAGGGTAGGCCATAGTTCAGTTTGCATTAATAATGTTTATTGTTGTATTGCTAGCCTTTAGGAATATCATGAATTAATTTTCCTCTTTGTGCCACCAGGGATAAGTAATGTTCCCAAGGAATTTTACATTGGTCATAAAAATCCTAAACAAAGAGAAGGAAATGAGCTCACAGCTCATTCTCACCTAGCAGGGAAAAATAAAAAAAATTGGGATATTCAATTTTAAAGGTTAATTTACTTCCAGCTTTAGTTCCAGCTTTTCACATTTATTTTTCTCCTGCTGTCCTTCAAATGACTTGCAGAAACAGCACAGTAAGAACACACTGTGATGATTTTAGCTCATCTTGTGGACAGTGTAATGTCAATGCTGCAGACATCTGCCATCACATTAAAGCTTCAAAGCTTCCCGTGACCTCTTAATAAGGGCCAAGTTAAGAGAAAGTGATTAGGAAAAGGGTGTAGGGGGTACGTTTTTGGACCATTTGACTGCACCCAACTGCACACACTGTGGGCTGATTGTAAAAGGATACACAGGTGGAGCCCATCAAACATGGGTGAACCGAATGATGGTCGGGCAGCCAATCAGTAACAAGGGAAGTTTTTATTGTTGTCGTATTGAATTTTTGTATGTGTGTCTGTATGAATGTAGGGTAATGTGAAGTGATTTGATTGATTTGTTTATGGCTTGGGGAACCAAATACAATGTTCCATGATATGGATAATACAGTTATTCTATTCTATTCTATTCTATTCTATCCTATGCTAAATTAACGGAAGAGTAGTTAATTAACACTGAAACATGAAAACTAACAATACAGGATGCAGAATTCAGACTGTAGAATTCAACAGGTTTGGAATATGAAAACACTAGAAAAGAAACAAAACATTTTATTTAATCATTTAACTTCTTTCATTTCAGTTAGACATGACCAGAGTGAGCCAAAGGCTGATACAGTACCAACAATTGTGTACAAGAGGTGATGGATGAGAGTTAGAGGTGTACCTCTGATGTACTCATTTCCAATCTTATTTATTTTGGGCTCTCCTAAAGAAACTCTTACTACCTCCAGCTGTACCTCTTGTCTTTCTGTTCATACAATTGTCTTTAAACCACACATTATAAACAGGTCTCACTACCATCTTGTAAACCATCCCTTTCACATCTGTCACTATCCATCTGTCACTAATCACCTCTTATACTCTCCACCATCTACTCCACCCTGCCTGCACTCTCTTTTTCTCTTTTTCACCTGTCTTCCTCTCATTCGCACACGTATATCCTCTCACCTCTACTGACTTTCATTCCTCTTCTCTCCGGCACATACCTTCACCTGTCCAGGCTCCCCTACCTGCCCCCTTCTCTCACAATTCTGTCTGCGAACATCATCGTCCACTAAACTGCTGCCTGACCTCGTCTGTCAACCTGTCCATCACTGCTACAAACAAGAACGGGCTCAGTGCTGTACTTCTGCATCAACACTCTCAAAGCAAACATAGTTCTCTGTAGTCCTCTTTCTTGGCATGAAGCACATTTCTGCTGACCGATTGTCACTTGTAAACACTTTCTACTGCACGATATTGATTAAACAACATCCCTCAGCAAAAGGTTTCAGCTCCAAGAAGTAAAAAGAGTCTTGCAGATCGGCCTAAAGCATTTCTAGATGGTGCCTCAGAGAGGCTCTGAACTGTTATCCATGAAGTGACAATGGTTGATGTTGTTGTGGGAAGCCCGTGCAGCGAATATTGTTAGGAGGACATGTCTACATAAGCAGCAGTGACTGTTAATGTAGTTGTTATTGTGGTAAGCATCTGTTGATATTACACTGAGGTCCAGGGTTAAAAATAGTTCACTCAGTTTGGATGGTTGGGGGCCCCAAAATAGTGGAACTTAATCCTTGTTACATAACTGAATGGAGGAAAGGCTTCTGAAGGGGACATGCGTGTCTGCCAGTGCACGTGCTCGTGTGAGTATGCATGTGATTACACTTGGGTTATGCTAAAGACAAACAGACTCATGCTGTTGCGTGACTTGCTGCTGGGAAGTGAGAACAGCCGTCAGAAAACAATTTTGTTAAATTTGAAAGGGAAAGTGTATATTCTGCAGTTACATCACGCAGACCACACATCACCAAGTCCACAGGAGCATTACCACAGAACTTCTCTTCTCCCTCGGAGGTGGAGTTACCATCCAAGATCAATGTTCAGTACAACTTTAGCTGAAAAATTAAAACCATTATTAACTCATCTTTAATGTCTGCACTTCATTAAAGTTCATTGTTCAGCCGTCCCATCAGTACTTCAGGCTGGATGCAAAAAAATAGTCGTTTCATAATATTTATGTGCAAAATCTCAACCCCTTCATATCCACAAAATAGGAGTAGGGTTCTAATTTATTTAAATTCCACCACTTTTTAATTAACTAGAACAAAAAACAACTATAATGTCAAAATTAATGTATTTGAACAATTCATTTATTATAAGAGCAGATCTTCTAGTTTCAGAATATTCACATGTTTAGCAAAATCTGACCCCACTCCCAACTCTAGATGGGTTGTCAGTGACTTTTACATTGATTTGTTCACAAAACTATATATCTCTCAAATTTAATGAACTTGAGAGAACTGAAGCCAGATTATTTCTTTAAGTAGATAAAAATAAATAATATTTTTTAAGATTTCCTGCTGGATGTTGGTTGTGTTCAACTCCAATTCCCTCAAAATTTGGGTTCTGTTTAAATTGTAACTAAAACCATCATGCATTGATTTGCAACTGTTTTAGCTTCCAGATCAGCTTCCACACTCCCGTAATAGATGCAGTATGTGGTTTAAAATCATATTCCTGAAGTATGCAAGGAAGGCCTTTCCTGAAATAAATATTGTCCAGATGGGAACACATGTTGCTCTAAAAATTAGCTTTGGTCCATATGGCCACGTCTTTGCTATGTAATATTGCAATGTGCTTTACGCAGAGTCTGAGTCCATGCAGTGATTTCCATAGAAAATATGACATTTTTGATGATTTTGTGCTGCAGATGATGAGATATTCCAGCTCTTCTCATTTTTACACTGAAGAACATTATTGTGAAATTATCTGACAGCTTGTAGATTTGTTTTTTGCAGACTTCTGAAACTTAGCCTACCTTTACTTCTGAGGAACTGTGCCTCTCTGAGATGTTCTTTTTTTATACCCAATGATGTTACCGACTTGTTGCCAATTAAACTATTTAGTTGCAAATCTTTCCTCCAGCTGTTTCTTTTTAAGTCTGCTTACTTTTCCAGCTTTTTGTTGCCTCCTGTCGCAACTTTTCTGAGACATGCTGCTACAATCAAAATCAAATTTTCCATGAAGTTGTGAAATGTCTCAGTGTAAATATTAGATATGTTCTCTGTGCTCTATTATAAATAAAATATGGGTTTATACGATTTGGAAAGCATTGCTTTATTAGACAGCATACCAATTTCTTGGGATTTGAGGTTTTAGTTACCTGATTGTTCTTGTAAAGAGATTACTTTAATAACATTATTTGGACACTGGGCTCCATCACTGACAACTGTTTCCAGTTTTAAAGTGCCGCTTGTGTCTTTACTCTTTATACAGTTTTCCTTCTCCTGTCATCACTTTTTCTTTATTCTCCTTACATCTCATTATTAATTTAGATTCACTTTGTGCAAATAACTGAATAAGCAAATACTTTTTGTTTCCTCCCCTTTTCATTCTCAGATGTTATTTAATAAAAAAATAAATAAAAATGAGTCAATAAATAAATCTAGCTTTAAATGAAACAAGAGTTGGTTAACTGAGTGTTACAGCTGAAAACTAGAGAATGCAGAAAGAGAAGCTATGAGAGGATATGGGGGCAGGACGGGTGAGGAGAGCGAGAGAAAATGCAGCATTGCCATCTGCTTTTACAGGGATGGCGATCAAAGTACACACAAGAGAAACATTTTGTGTTAAAAATAGAACCGCGTGGTTAAAAGAGCCACAGTACTCACCTTCATGTGATAACACACGAGGTCATACACAGCCACAGATTTGTTTGGAGGAAAGAGAACAGAGAACGTGTACACTTATATTTACATTTGGACCCACACAGGTGTTTTATTTACTCTGCCGGCAGTGTGTGGGAGCACTTCGCTGGGCTGACTTTCCTGTGAGACTCGCTGCAGATAATTATTCTTAAAGCATAACGACTGGTGGCATTACGTAACAGACTCACAGCACAGTAAAAACAGCACAGGTGTTAAGTGAAGTGACATTGAAGTGGTACAGTGAGTCAGCATCAACAATACCACAACTGTGAAAAGAAAATAAGGTCATTTGATCATCCGTAATTGCGCCAGTTGCACCTGAGCTTTTATTACTGTGACATGTCAGTTTTTTCTCTGAGGGAAAAAAGCAGCATCTCAAATTATGTGAGTGTACACAACCAAATTCAGATTCTTTCATTATGGAGCGTCTTAAAAATAATCTGTGGCCTCTTAAGTTTACCTTGTGTTTTCAGTCAAAATAAGGGGAGGAAAATGAAGAGGGGGGTTCAGTTACTCGGGTGGTTTCAGTCTTAAATGCTGCTTTAGGGGCAAATTGTCACAAAAGACGTTTATTCATCTTAATGTCATCTAATGGGTTTAAAAGTACACTCAAAATGAAAACTAGAAGAAGAAACAAAGTACAGTGAGCATATGACTGAACCGAAATAAGGACACTCAGTCACAGTTTGTTTGATCAGGTGCTGGTTTAGCTCACAGGTTTAGCAGGCAACTATATCCTCCTAGGGCTAAATGTAATAGGCCGGGTTTAACTGTGACCCCGAATCCCTTGCTGTGTCTCTTCCTGCTGTCCTGTTTCCTCTCCACTACACTGTCTCAGATATATAAACTGTTTGTTCAATATTATGAGAAGAGACCAGCAGGACTTACAGTTCTATGGTGTGAGTGTAAGACAGAGTTTTGGGGAAAAGACAATTCATGAGTATGTTGTTTATTTAATGGACCAGCATTATCAAATAAGAGAATATTTCTTGGTTGAACTAACTGCCAAGCAAATCCTTAAAACCTTTGTGCCCTAGTGTTGATGAATCCAAATTTGCAGGTCAGATTAATTTCCATTCATGAAGCACAGGTGTAAAAGCAACTGCACCCTAACCATCATCAGCAGACATGCTGATGCTGTTTACTCTGGGACTCTGAAACCATCTGTGCTAAAGCTCTGTATCCTGTATACTCAAAGTTATTACCTCCAATAAATTACACCAAAACCTCTCTGTGAAGTGTGAAATATGTAAATATATATATGAAGGGGAAAAATGGCGGCTGATATTGCAAAAAAAAACTTGAAACACAATTTAAAAAGATGAGTAGAGATAGAAATAGATGACACAGATATAGAAATATTGCTTTGTTAGTCAGAAAGCTCCACTGCTGTGAACAGCAAACAGCTTCCCTAAGTCACGACACAGATACACAGCAGCACTGGGCAGTAGGGCTTGTTACTCTTTTACTCGTGCATTTTCTATTCAGCCAAAGAATGCACAGAGTGAGAATGGGAGACTCGTGTTAACAATAAGATCACCAACACCATCTCTGCGGTGTAAGAGCAACAACACAGTCTGTCTGCCACATATATAAAACGTGCTTTCTCACTGAATTGCATTACCATTACACGCATGCACACAGATACTGTTCAGCAGCTCATGGTAACAATTATACACTAATCTCTCTTCCTGTAAGTGAGTGTCAGAGGGATGTTTGTGTACCAACCAGCTGTGAAATAACGAGCTACTACGGTGCTAAGCCACTCAGTGGGTCACGAGATGTTGGAGCTTATTTATGTGCTTACATGACGATGGCTACTTTAAGTCTGGTTATGTAATGTTATGGCTGGTCTTTTCCACTCACCCTTTCACTGGAATACCAAATACTTACCCTTTCGACCTTTGCTAATATGTGTGTAACTGCATATGATTGAGTGTGTTTTGTTTCTGTTTGAAGATTTTTTTTTCTCTCCGAGTCTGAAAGCTTGCGAGTTTCTCGTGTCTAAAATCCACTTGAACAAACTTTAGCTGCTTTTATATTTAGGACTCTGTGTGTGTGTGTGTGTTGTGATGGAGACTAAAATGAGTATTTTTAAATACGATATAAATACTTCAAGCTATGAAGCATTTCTTACAGAGGCCTTACACAGATGTACAGAAGATAATGTTTTCTTATTATGTGGTCAAAACATGCAGCTTTGTAAACATGACCACTTACATAATTATCTTAGTAATTAATCACATCTATATAGAGTTTGCATTGGCCCTCAAATGCATTCGTCTAAATAAGATGGCCAATATTGCAGATGTTTTGACCCAAAGCCACATTGTAGGCTCCATACATGTGCATAAATAGCTAAAGGGGGTTGATACTGTCCTTCAACCACATAGTCAAAGCCTCAGAAAGATGGATTTCTCCTTAAAGATCAATGAACATCCCAGTGGTGTGGGAATGTTTGTTTGTATGAGGGCATTTCCATGTGTAATCATCCCGTCCTTCAGTTGAGTAAGACCACAACCCAATTACATCTGAGCAAACAAGCAGACACGCGGGTTCTGTTCTGCTCTGGGAAATTAAGGCGTGTGTGGCTAACCAGCTGTTGAGACGTTTAAGTGTAACATCTCAAAGGATGATTGACACACAAAATATTAGGGCGATAAATGAATATAATATATGAATCTAATTTTAGCATCTTAACCCACTGGGATTAATTACAGGTTAAAAGTGGGTGATGTAGTTGTGCAGCTCATCAAACCTTCAAAATGTTTCCACTGTATTTTCAACAAATTATATCCTGCCTGAAATAGAACAGATTTCCACTAATATTGTTTTTTCCAAAGAACACCTATTTCCCCATTTCCAGTTCCATACATTATTCTTGGATGCTACTAGAGTTGCTTTTAATAATTCAATAATAATCCGTACATCGTACACTGGGCCTCAGATGACGTACTGTCTAGAAAAAAACAATTTTAGATGTCGCTCTTTGCCAGGATGTCCTCATTTTATGCCAAGTTTCTCCTGATTGAGTATTAACAGAAATAGATGCTTTGAACGGGAGGTGCGTGGGTTCATTGTGCACCTGAGATCACACTAAACAGTGTGATCTTCACTGGTTAGTAATCCAAATTGCTCTATTTTGTAATAAAGTAGTTGTTTTAAAGGTCAATAAACACAATAACAAATTTCATTTAAATTTATGTACATAGCACCAAATCACAACAACAGTCATTTCAAGGCACTTTTACATAGTAAAGTAAAGAACCTACAATGATAGAAAATCCCAACAATCGGGGAACCCCTTATGAGCAAGCACTTGGTGACAATAGGAAGGAAAAACTTCCTAAGGAAGACAGGGCAATACACACACTGTGAGAGAGAGCCAGAGGTGAACAATAACTGATGGTTAAATGCAAAATGCATCATTCAAAACATCTGGAAATTCCATTTAAACATTGAAGGCATATGTATTCAATCACACCCCACAGCTAATACAGATTGCTTAACTTACCTTGACCTGTGCATATGTGTTTGTGTGTGTGTGTGTGTGTGTGTGTGTGTGTGTGTGTGTGTGTGTGTGTGTGTGTGCGCGCGCGCGCACGCGTTGGGGTGGGGGTGGGGTTCTGAACAGCTGCTCCTCTTAAGGATGAACAGATGATCTGTTTCCATCTTCACAGCACCAACCACCTGACCACCTGCACGTTGTCACCACATCCATAAACCTCCACTTTCCTGTTTTCATCTTCAGCATCCTCCTCCCATAATATCAACTCTGGACATGTCTGAATAAAAGCAGGGGATAAAAAATATATAATGTTTTTATTTTTTACACTACGTTAATACATCTTTTTTTTTAATACCTTAATACCTCTCCTTCATCATGATGTTTAATAGCCTACTGATATGATATATCATAAGCATCACGTCAGGATCATAAGAATCAATTAAAACAAAGTGTTGCAGTGACATCGTGTGGTCAAATACCAGGAGTGCAGTGAATAGTGTGGCTTATACTGTGTCTTGCTTGATGTGTGTAAGGTTTTAAACAGAAATATGCAATAAAGCTGGTTTCCTAATTTTACACAGTATTTGGAGGTGTGTGTTTTGTTGTTGGATAAAGTTGCACTAAGCCTGGAAATAAAACAATGGCCAATACCCACACACTAAGACATTTAACCACATGTTGACTGGATCAAGTTTATCTATGGATGCTGAAACAACAACTGGCAGTTATTGCAAAAGACGGTACATAAGCCTGTCGCATAGGAGTATAAAAATATATTACTTCCTTTTCATGTTCATCGGGAAAACAATTGCAGCAATGTAAAATACAGTATTTGCCGTTCATACGATGAAAGCCACACTATCAGACTATTTTCAGACCGTCTCTCAGCTTTAACTTAACGCCCCACACAAACATACTTTTTACTGGGGTCTGGCCAGCCCTTTATGAGGTAATGCGGCTCATTGACACGAAACATGAAATGACCCTAAACGCCGTGAGCGATTGCTCCACCCGGACGACTGGGATCGCTGAGGACGTGGACAAGGCGTGGCGGAAAAACCGGACGGAGAAGCACAAAGAGATCGACAAAGCTTGCGCAAACTCACTGACACTACAGCGGCTGAGTTCTTCCACGTGGACCCTGTCATTGACCAAAACACACTACTGTACTCCGTGGCAGCCTGGGGGCGCGCACGCAGTCGCCTTTGCGCAGTGCAGACCACACGGAGGCGCGAGAAGGGCGGTGCGGGATAGAGGTGATCTCCAGATATGAACCCGTAAGGTGTCGGAATTAATGCCTTTTGCTGCTCATACATCAACTATGCAGACAGGTAGGCTCGTTGTCACTGTGAGGAGAGATTTGAGCTGTTTTCATCAGCTGCAGCGGTTACGATGCGCTTCTTAGTTAACGATACTATTCTTTCACAGCTTTCTTTATAAATGTGTTTTATTTAATATAAGACTGTGATGTCAACGTGCCTTTAAAGGAGGCTGTGTGATCAGGCAGTAACAATGAGTTGATGGTGTAGTCTTGCGTGCTGTGCCAGACTAGCATCGCTGCTGCTCCACAGGAGGAGGAAGCTGCCGGTTATTAGTCTGCGCATCTCTGGGATCTCTTAAACAGGCCATTCAGCTCACAGCAACGAATTTTAGTTCAAAAATCTAATGTTTGCTGGTCTAAAATGACTGGCGAGTCACAGAGAAATGATCCCTGGAGACAGCATGAAAGGGCTGCAATGAGCTATAAATAGATAGAAAGATTTCAAATGGTTTTTCCATAATGGACCAGGAAGTTTCTCATCTATGTGACAAGTGAAAGCTGTATGACTGCAGCTCTGCAATATTACTGAAGGGACTGGTTTTTTTGAGGTTTGTTTTTTTTCTGTAAGGCAGCAATTGCTGCATTGTGTGACCACTGCGATGCCCATAAAAGTTTCCTCTAGTTTCATTAACACAATCAGAATTAGTAATTCTGTGCACTGTAAAAACTCAAGCATTCTTATTTATATGAATTAAAATCAGCGATGAAATGGTTTGGGAAGAGCTTGCACAAAGGTAGTAACATGGCTGTTTAATTTTAGGTGTGCTCATGGAGTGTCACCTGGACCAGCTGGTTCCAGGTGTTCTGTCTCTGACCCTGCTGGTACACCTGTGCCTGGCTGCACCAGGTCTTCCAGGAACACAGAGGTAACCGCCCCTTCTCTCATCAAGTTTCACTTTCTCTTTTTTTTTCATTCATATAAAGGCATAAATGTTCTCAGGCTTTCATAAATGTGCTGCTTGAGTTGATTTTATTCTATAATTGATTATTCCTTATTTCCATTGGATATAAATGTTATATATCAGGGTTGCAGATACACTCTGTTGCTCTTTAGCAGAACAAAATAAAGGAATTAAACCAAAAACAAAAGCAGTGATGCGGGAAGAAGCTCTTTGAATTATTTTTTTGCTTATTTATTCCACAGGGAGGAATCAGTAGATGCCCATCCCCCTTCTGCAGCACTACCCAATCCCTTTGGCTCTGGAGAGGAGGAACGCAGGTGAGTGGCACGTGTACAGTCTGCTGTTATTGAACATCTGAAATCATTTCACTCAACAGCAGCTTTCTGACTTGGCTATGGACTTTGGCTGCTCCGTCGTGCTAATGATGTGGCCTGTACTCTAAAATGATAAGATTACATGTACCTAAGAGCTCATTTATGCTGCATTAATTTCCTTTATGGGGCTCTCCTCACCATACTGCAAATATTATCTCAGCACACATAGATGCTCCTGTACTGGAATAGTTTGAACTTGCCTGTAATAAATTGTTCAGAGAACAAAAGAAGAAATATAACCACACGGCAGATGCAGCTTCTTTCCATTTGTTGGTAAGATTAAAATAATGTGTACACGCTATCATACTTTCATCTTAAGGGTATTGCATGAAAGACCAGATAAATGCTTGTTAGCTGTATGGAATAGCAGTTGGAAGTTACACCACCCTTAATAAATAATACATGTTGGCTCAAAGCAGGCCTTTGTGCTGAATCAACATTTGTAAAATGATTATTGAAGCATTTAGAACCTCTCACTGTTGCAACATTGCTTCATTTATGGTATGTGATGGAGTGCATGAAGTTTAAGATGTTAAAACAAATGATGCCCCGAGAGCAGTCTCATTTCTTACCACCAGATCTTGCCTTAATACCCTTTTAAGTCTCATGTAAAGCTCATGACTCATAGCTGATCCAAAATTCAGGCCAAAGGTGTTTTCTTTAGAGCACAACTGAGTTGCCTTCAACACAGCTGCTTCAATCAAAATCTGTCACAGATCATCATTGTTACCATCTACTTCATGTAAGATTATGAAAGGTAGAACCACTGCTACGACGTGTTATGTGTTAAGAATGTAAAGAAGTTTCTATTATTATATTAAGCGTGTGTAACCAGTTTAATACCTGTTCACTATTTGTCAAGAGTCTATTTACAAATATAGGAAAACATTTACAAGTACACATCTGCCATCTGCTTCACTTAAGATTACATATACAAGTACACAGCACATGTACCTAAAATATGAGTTAAAGGCATGTGCCAATGAACGTTTCTCACTTCACAACCATTTTAAAAGTAATAGAAGCTTAAGCCAGTGTAATATAATGACTCAAAGCCTTGATTTAAAAAACAGTTCTACTGGACTTCTATGGACGAATTTTTCATATTATTTCCAGCAAAGTGAACATACTTTAAAAAATATATATGTGTCAATAATAACATTGCCGAGCAACACGGTAGCGCAGTGGCTACATCTGTTGTTTCACAGCAAGAAATTCATATGTTTGGCCCCAAATTCCTTCCACAGTCCAGCAACATGAATTTTAGGTTAATTAGTTTATTCTTATTGATTGAAAAAAAAAATGACATTGCAGAATTTTTCATCAGTCATTAACAATAAAAAAGAACCGGAGCTGAATTGAAGTTTAATAAAAGTGCGCACAGTGATGTCAGGAAACTCATTGTTTAATTTCCTTAATTTCCCTTTTCTTTTTCTTTTTTTTTGGTGCTCCCCACCTTTTAATGACTTCACGCTCTGTCAGTCCTGTAACTGTGCAAGTGTATGGTTATCTGTCTGTTTATATCCAGGGTGTACCCTGCATCTCACCTTGTGTCCGCTGCGATCAGCTGCCATCTAAAGCAGTTAATAAAATTGACTATTTTTATTGCTACATTCTAGAGGTATTGATTTCTCTTCTAACCTCTTCTCACAACATGAGACACGAGTTGTTTTGTACATCACTGAACATGATTGAAGGGGATCTTTAACTTCTTTTAAACATGTTATAAATGATTTAAAGAGCTAAAACAGGCTCTGTGAGCAGAAGTCTGTGTGCATCTGAACTGAAATAGTGAAGTCCAAGTTTTTGGAGACTGGAGCGTGGGGTTTAGGAGCTTGAAGAGTCTGGCACAGGGTGCTTGAGTGTTATACCCTCTACCAGATGGCACAAGGGTGGAAAGAGTCTGTAGCACATGGCAGTTGCACTACCAATCTGCTTTGTAACATTTTTTATAAACTGTGCTTTGTGTTGTGTGTACCACAGTTTGAGACAGAGTTACATTCAATCAAGCCTGAAGAATGGAGGACAAGGAGGACCAGAAATCACCACCTGGGAGCAAGGTAAACAGTGCCTCTTACCAGTAGATATTACACTGATGGGTTCTGACTAGGATCACCATTGCCAAATAATGTAGCCTTTATTAGTCAGAATCTAATAAAGTCTTTTTATTTGATTGTATAATTGTGAATTGTGCTGTGCTATGTTCCAGAGGTATTCTTCCTGTTTGGCCTTTATGATTATGATCGCAGTGGGTTCTTAGATGGCTTGGAGATGATGAAGCTCCTCTCAGATTTTAACTCCCATCATATACCTGGAGCAGAGGCCAGTGAGCAGGTTAGCAGGAGCGACTCTATGTGTGTGTGTATTTGAACTGACAAGGTGTTGGCCTTTTTCATTCAGTCGGCGATATTTGTGTATGTTTGCGTGTTGCTTTCAGGTGGTTTCTATGGTAGATTTCTTACTACAGACTCAGGATCTAAACCAGGATGGTCTGCTGGCTCTATCTGAACTGCTCTCCCCTTCAATCACTCACACACAGGTACTGCAAATGTATTGGAAGTACTGTTAATACTGTTAAAGCTTTATGTAGTTTTATTCACACCTTCATTATATTTGGCTGCAAAAACAACACCTCATCATAACTTTCTACCTTAAAGGACCCAAGCAACAACAATGCACCTCAGCAGGAGCAGGAAGCAGTAGTGGAGGAACAGCTATCAAACGCTATTGCTAACGTGGACAGTGTCGGAGCAGTGGAGCAGAGAGAGGAACAGATTCGTGAAGAGATTCAGCTTCAAGAGGACGTACAAGGAAAGGAAGTTGAACCCATAAAGCAAATGGATGAATATGAGAGACATCAAATCCCAGAAGTCACAATAGAAGATCTGGGGCAGGACCACAATATTCCTGTACATCAGGGCCAACCAGAGATATAAAACACACACACATAAACACACTATAGAAAACACCACTGTCATCTAGGCCTCAGTCTCTTATGTACTGTATGGGAGAGCTTCTTAATCAGCATCCCCAAAAATGGTCCCCTTCTGGATCTGAGTTTCTGCTAATGCACAATTCACTGGACTGTTAAACATGTAGATGGGTGGTCAAAAGGTCTTTCTGGTCAAAATATTCCTGTGCTTTTAAGGGGTTAAAGGCAGAATGTAATATTAGTTGCAACAATAAAACAGAAGCCATGATTAAAAGAGACCTTTTAATGCATTTTTTCTAAGTTGGAAAATGTGTTATTACTTTAATTGAATTTATTTACCATTTATTTACCATTTTCTGCCATGATTATTTAATGCATTTGTTTGCTTTATACCACCAGTTTATGAGTCACTGCACCATTTGACTGGATGTTACTTGGATGTTTCCTCCTCCCCAGATGTCAGTAGGCACTGTGGATTCATGTACATGGGGATGGTGGACTTGCTGCACTTTTAGCTGGGTTTTTTAAATGTTTCAGATTCACAGTTAGTTCAGCTGAAATGAAAATTCGCTCTCCTTAATATTATATCAGCAAGTAAAATGAGTACATATTGAATTCACTAGACAAGGAGTATGAAAGAAAATAATCTTTATGGTGGCCCCATTGAAATAAAATGAAAAGTAATGTAAAATGCTATCATTATCTACATACTTGAAATGTTTTTAGTGTGAAAGAGTGTACTATTTGTTAATTTTAAAAAAAAGAAGTGTTTTTTTTTTGTTAATTTTTTTAAAACCATTTTATGCATTTATACGGCGGAAGAAAATAAATAAGAAACAAGTATTTCTCTGTTCTCTTTGTTTGTTTTCAGTCTGTCTTATGTTTAAATGTGATACTTATAGATTAATTCGTAGAATAGTAACAAAATCCTTGGGAAAAAACCGTTATAGTATGAAAATACATTTACGTGGCTTCATTATATCAGGAACTTCGGACGGGGTCACGTTGTTGGAAGGCTTTTTTTTAATCGAACGACTTCTTCAGCAAGACGGGAAAAAATAAATTAACTAATTAATATCGTGTTATTAGTAGCTCTGTGTAATTCGACAATGAAGGGTTTCTGGCGATAAAAAGATGGGAAACGTCAGAGGCGTTGAATTGGTGTCCTGCCATACGGTTGCTGGGCAACAGAAAGGCGACCGGACAAACATGGCGGAGAACAGCAAAAGTGCAGGTTGGTAATAGTTACTTTCATTTTCAGTTTGTTTACAAATTGAAAATATTGAGACCACAGTGAAAGTTTCAGTCTAGCTGAAACTCTGTGGTGACCCGTCATAGTGGCTGGTCTTTGATGAAAGTATTGTCATTATTTTCTCCAGAACTAAGCCAGCTAAGCTAATGCGTCACCATGTTTTCTTAATTTTGTCTGCCAGAGGCCACCGTGCTTAATACCAAGGTCCTCAAGAAGCTCAAAGGCGCTTTTCAAGCGTTTGACACAAAGTCTGACAACACAGTGGATATCAAGTGGGTAAAACAAGACAAGCCATTTACTTTATTACTGTAAAGATACTTAATAGGTACTATGAAGCTGATTACTATGAAGATCCAAAGGACCTTAAACGTTTTAACAAGTGCACAAGATGCAGTCTTGTGAGAAAATCTTGAGCCACCCCTCAGTTCTTTGCATTTTGTTACCAAGGAGCTAGATTTTATTGTAATTTTTAGCAATAGCTCTTTCATTTTTATTCCACTGTTGCACTTTTTTTTGCCACCCCACTTAAGACTTTCCTTTAGCATAAACAAGACACCTCCCTCAGGGGACAAGAACCAGTGTTGTGTCAACACCAAAGAACTCAGCAAACTCAAAACAATTCAGCAAAGAACCTGTTTTAAAATTTACTGGTCACCTTTTATTAGCAGACTGTTGCAAAAACACATATTTTCTTCCCATTTCTTTAGTTGAATCAGCAAAAAACTCCAAAGATAATACATTTGAAAGGCATAAAATAGTATTTTTGCACCAACAAGGTGATTCCCAAAGATTAATGAAGGTAAACAGAAAGAAAAGGATGAGCTATGCCAAATTACACAAAAACTGTTTGCACATAACCTTGCCATGAAAATACAGGGATCTTAGTTTTAATTTGAAAACAGAAGTGCCATAGATGTTTTTGATGTTTTCGCAAGAATTGGGCCAAACATCGGTGGCAATCATAAGCAAGGTACAGCTGCATTTCAGTCAGTGGTATTGGTGAATGTATTCAAAATTCCTGAAATTATGAATAAAGAAAAGTACTGACAGATTTTGATTCACCATGGAATAACATCTGATTGGTAAGAGGTCCCATTTTTCATCAACGAGTCTAACCCCAAACACAGCCGATGCAGTAACAGCATACCTGGATAGAAAAACACAAAATGAAACACTGTCTGCCTGGAGAACTATTCCTGAAGACTACAGAATTACAAAATTACAAGAACACTTGCCACAGAGAACTCAGGCTGAAGAATGAAAATGGTCATACTAAACACTGACTTTCAAGAGAGAATTACACAATGTCTTTATTTCCACTTATTAATGTACATGTTTCAATAAATGGCTGTAAGAAATATACTTAAAATCTCACCAGAGCTTTGTGCAACCTGAGGAGCTCTAATCAGCCACACAGATGAAAACATCTGGCAAACAAATGTGCATGTCCTTTCTTTTCAGCGACAGTGCAGCATGTTTTCTAAGCCAAGTGTGTGATTTCTATGTAAAATTAAACTAAATGGTAGAGTAGAATATTTTTTAATTAGCATTATTAGAGATCACAGCAGCTTTAATTCCTAGTTTTTTTTTACTAACTTATGCAGATGCAGAAAGGTCAAAACACAGCTGTTTATTTAAATCTGCTCTCAGTAGGTTTCCTGTCTGTAAGTTTTTGAATTTCTCACTGGAGGTTTTAAATAGAGTGGAAACTGCACACAATGTGTCCTCCCTGCTAAGGTAACCAGATCCAAGTCGATGTCTGTATATAAACAGTCTGTATATCTTTTATACAGTCTGACAAACTAAACGTGGACTTGGACAGTTTAGGACATTTTGCTAATCTAAAATTGTTGGTCTGTCCAGGAAAAAACGAATTATTTAGGTTAGAGATTTGGCATTTAGTTTGACAAAAACAAGTATTTGCGTTTCTAACTTCATTTCTACATAAATAACATGAACTTGAAAGTCAAGTGGCCCAATCTCTGAGAGCTGACTACTCCTGGAGCCAGGATTCCAGTCTTTATTGTAGCCACACTTCCTTTTCTTTGTTTTATGTCCATCACATTTGCTGAGATCTACATAACTTGTGAGTTTCCCTGTTAGATATAGCATAGGTGTCCATCCTGCAGTGTGGACTTCTGAATATTAGAGGCAATGAAAATGTGGGACTCAGTCTCAAGACATACAAAATGCAGTTGAGATTACGCAGCTGTTTCCACTGGTAAATTGTTTGGTTGAAGTGGGTTATTTGGACACTGGCTGTGAGAAATAAAGTTTGTGGTTTGTCTCAAGGCTTTCCACTGGCTGAGTGGGCTTTAGTAGGACATTGCGGTGAGATGGTTCCTAGCACACAGGAATTAGTGAAACTAACTGAAACTGTCCTTTTAAATACTTTTATTGCACTTCTTGTCATTGTTCTCTAGGGAGATTGGCACCATCTTCTATTCACTAGGTTTCTTTCCCACTCAGGCAGACCTACAGAAGTTCACATCTGAGGTCAGTACAGCATCCTCCCGTAGTCTGGTTCTATTTTGGAAGATCAGTAATGGGATGTGCAAACAGGGTTCTGACATTGTGCATTTCAGTAATGTTACAGAATCTCCTGTGCCATTATGTGACTGTTATAAAATCCTGGGTAACATTAGAAGCATTGTTTTTGTTAGAAAATTCAAAGCAAACCCCAACAGCCTATTCCTGTGCAACCAGGTGGAAGATGAGCGCTCAGGATATATCCACTGGGACAGATTCCTCCCAGCCATGACTAAAGTGCTACTGGAGGACAAGTAAGACAGTTCAGTTATATCATTGTATAAAGAAATTTCTGATTTCTGTGTATGAGAAGAAGGCTGAGATGCAAATAGGAGTTAAGTTAAATCAAATGATTTATTATACAATGTATTTTTCTCTTATACTGAAGGCACACATGAATGCATTTCATTACTATGAGTTTTGTGATCAGTCTGGTAAACATTGTGTAAACCTCAGTACTCTATTTTTGATCACTGGTGTTTCAGGTCAGGTTTGTTCACCACTCAGGAAATACTACATGTCAGCCTTGTTTAAATAATTTATATCTCTTGCTTTTACACGTGAGCTTTTCTGTGCCTGAAGCTGCTGAAGTGTAGATTCAGACCAGTGTTAGCCTTAAACTCTTAAACAAACAAGCAAAGAACAGCCAGTGCTACATCACTGATGTAATGATTTGGACATTAAACTCACTGTTTGCAGTATTTGGCTTGTCATCATTTCATTACTGCTGTATTGTCTGTTAGGTTCCCTCCCATCTCTGATGAGCTTCTGCTTCAGGCCTTTGAGGTGAAATTTCCTGCTGTTTCCTTGTTCCTCATATTGTCCACTTTTTGCATAGGGACGCTAGTCTGGCAGTATAGGCATGTGATATTTGCTAAAACACAAAGGCACTGACACTCTGTTTGCAGGTTCTAGACAAAGAAAAGAGGGGATACCTTGAGCCTGAGGAGCTGACAAATTACATGACAAAGGAAGGTAAAACTGAGGGTTTTGTTTTTGTGTGCAATTAGAAGTAGATTACAATGACACAGTGACAACAGCAATAGAGATTTCTTACTGTATTTGAGAAATGATGTGATCTGCAAGCGAAAAATCAGCTTTACAAATGTGATAATTATTGAAGTGATAATGTTAATAGTAGAATGAGAGGCAGAGCCTTCAGACTTCAGGAACATCTTCTGTGGAACCAGCTCCCAGTTTGGATTTGGAAGACAGACACCCTCTCTACTTTTAAGATTAGGCTTAAAACTTTCCTTTTTGCTAAAGCTTATAGTTAGGGCTGGATCAGGTGCCCCTTAATTACGCTGCAATGCTTCACTCACTATGTGCATACAACCACTCTCTATTGAATCAATAGTTATTATTAAACTCTGTCTCTCTTCCACCCCTCTCTTTAATCCTGTCTTTATCTTTTAACCTCCCACTGGTCGTCCCCTCCTTGAGTCTGGTTCTGCCAGAGCTTTCTTCCTGTTAAAAGGGAGTTTTTCCTTCCCACCGTCAACAAGTCCTTGCTTAAAGGGGGTTATTTGATTATTGGGGTTTTCTGCATATCATTCTGGGGCCTCTGCATTACAATATATAGCACCTTTAGGTGACTGCTGTTGTAATTTGGTGCTATATGAATAAAACTGAATCAACGTAGGCAACAATTTGTGTGTACTTCACAATAAATACAATAGATTGGTCCATGGCTTCCTGTGTTTGCTTAAAAATAATTGGCATTCCATTTACTTTTACTTACACAATGTTAATTGCGTGTGTACAGATCACTTGATATTCACGAATTGTTTGAATTTGTTAAGTTGAATTATTTATACCAGTTTTGATGTACACAATTGTAAAATAATTTTATGTGTTCAGATTGCTTGGTGTTTGTGTGTAGATTGGAACAAACATCTGTTTTTTCTCAGGTAGATCAGCACGTTTGTGACTTGATTTTTCTCCATATCATATCAGGTGAGCCGTTCACTCAGGAGGAGATGGATGAGATGCTGACAGCGTTCACTGACGAAGAGAAGAAACATATCTATTATAAAGATGTTATCCCACATCTGACTCTAGAGCGTAAAATGTAGGCAGCAAAACAAAGATTGCTTAATCAGCCTGTTGGTGCAGCCAAGTATGAAAGGATAATGTACAAATGCCAAATGAAATGTATGTAGGCAGTCTGTATGTCACGAAAACTGTTATACAATATAATCTTTATGTCTGTTGTGATAAAGAAATTAAATGTGCATACTTCAACTGGATTCAGATAAGAATACCATAAGAGTTTGCATGCTCAAGCCCTCGTTCCTTATTTAAGAAATGTTAAAATGTTTCTCCGGTTTGACATTAAAGGAAAGTCCAGTACAGTATGAAATTACTGGTGTTTCTGTGAATGTAAAAAACAATCACCAAAATGGCTTATGTTGGGTTTCAATCATGGTACCACTGGTGCTGTTCAAATGTTTTTCTGAGGTAATCTGGAGTTACAGAAATGAGCTACAGCTGAAGAAGCTGTATTTAAGAAAGCTGAAGGCTTGCTGCTTTCAGAACGTGCACCCAAAATAGAGGGTGAGGGAACATGCTGGGTTATAAAAATAGCACAGGCTCCTCACCATCTCTGCAGTGGACTGCAAGTATGCAACACTTCTTTTGCATGGACAACATTCATTTTTAATAATTTGTTCATAGATAGAAACCTTGTAGTTATTGGGTTGGACTTTGTTTTGCTTTCAGAACTGCCTTAATTGTTTGTGGCATAGATTCATTAAATTACTAGAAACATTCCTCAGAGATTTGGGCATATTGGTATGATAGCATAACACAGTTACTGCAGATTTGTTGGCAGCACGTCCATGATGTGACTCTTCTGTTTCACCACATGCCAAAGGTTCTCTGTCGGACTGAGATCTGGTGACTGGGGAAGCTATTTGAGTACAGTGAACTTGTGGTCATGTTCAAGAAATTAGAGAACTGAAATGATTTGAGCTTTGTGACATACGTTATCCTGCTGAAACAGCCATCAGAAGACAGGTACGCTGTAGTCATAAAGGTTGTCTGTGGAGTTTAAATGATGCTCAGTTAGGACCAAGAAAATATCCTCCACATCATTGCACCACCAGCAAACCTTTGGTACCAGGCAGGATGGATCCATGCTAAACTTGTCTGCTGTTTAAATGTGGGCCTGTTGGTGCAGCCAGTGGACAAAATATGAAAGCATAATGTTTAAATACCAAATGAAATGAAATGTGTTAAATGTGGGAAGAGAGGAAACAACCTTCATCACAGTGAATTATGTTGTGACAAAGAAGCTGTGATGTTACATCCAAGAGTATTTGTTAACTAGTGTCTAAAATAAGTTCTGAATTCAGCAGACTTTGTTCTTAGAATTGATTTTTTTTTTTTTTAAAAAAGAAAGTAGATTATCTTCTTGTCTAAAATGTAGTTTGCAGCCAAAATGATTGTGAACATTTTCAATAAATGACCCCTAAAAATAAGAAAAACAACAAATCAATGACTGCTTAATCAGCATTTTATCAGGCAATTCTGCATCAAATAGTCAAACATGCATGAAATAGTTAAACAACACTGAAACATGGATGACACGACTTATCTAGAGGTTAGATAAGCAATGCGGTGGTGAAAACAACCACTTCACTATGTGAGCATGAACACATGCTATGGTTTCCATTCACAGTAAAAACACAACCCGTTACTCTTTAAGACATAAGGAAAGATCAGCCTATAGTGATAGAAAAAGTCTGTATTAAAGGTTCCCTTTTCGCTAAACCCCAAATGTAAAAACAGAATAAGGCTCATTATCTTTCGGTGAATCAATCAATAACAAAACACCATTAAATCAGTACAGCCGTGATACAGAGAGAAGGGATATCCTGTTCTCTACATTTCCCTTTTTTCTTGATCTCACACTTTGTAACAAAATAAATGTGTTCCTCTTTAAAAAAAAAAAAAAAGCATGTTTGGTAAAATTGATAAACGAACAAATAGATTAATCAAGAATGACAAAAAGTCCACTTGCATGTTGAAGTTTACCTGTGAAAGTGAAGGTGGATCTGTGGAAGGTGTGTGTGTGTGTGTGTGTGTGTGTGTGTGTGTGTGTGTGTGAGTGTGAGTGTGAGAGAGAGAGAGGAAAAAAAAAAAAATAGCTGGCTATGATCCCAGTTAACTCCAGCTGCACCAGTAAATACAGGTTTGAGTGTAAGAGAATCCAATCCCAGAAGGTAATTAGATGATCGTGAAGAGGCTGGGCCCCCTTTTCACCAAAAGATCATCTCAGTGGGGGTTTAAAGTAACAGGGATTAATATCTTGACTCTAAATCCAATACGTGAAGCAAAGACTACATGAAGAAAATATGATTTGAGTGGTCCAGTATTCCAGACATTGGGGGTATTCATGATGCGCAACAGCATGGATTCAAGTAGATTGTTAATGCCCCTCTAAATAACAAGTGTTCCACTATATTCAGTCATATCATGTGACACACATGTCAGGAACTTCACTGTTGCAACAACATTGGCTAGGATAGTCCACACTGGTTATTTGGTCTTTAAAGAGCCATAAAAAAAGAAGAACAAAAAATAATTAGAAAGAGGATGTAAAACAAGTATGACGAAATAACAGAAGAGAGACAGGAGATGGAAAAAGGAAAGGAAAATCAGAGCATGGAGGTAGAGAGGAAGATTTTTGACATCATGTGCAGCTACCAAAAGTGGTCTCTTAACATTGATTTTGCATTATTGCACTGCAACGGAACCACAGAGGAATGACAATCCACACACAAACAAACCACTAAGCACACTTTTCACATACACAGGGAGGAACAGGGGCTTTCTTTGCCTTTTTAATGCGATAGGAGAGGGAAGAGGAAGGATAGCCTGTCATTAAAAGAACATTTTGGTGTCTTTAAACTTGCACTTGGGATTACTTTGCAGCTATTTAGCGGTCAATATATATATTTTATCCCTACTACACCAAAGGACCGCAAATTTGGTCCTAGTTTCAAAAAACATCGTAACTTTTCATTAAAATGCTTCAGATATTTTCAGTCATAGGTAGGTTCAGGTTCATCTGAAAATGTGTGTTGCACAAAGGCAGGTGAAGTCTAAAGCTTGTTCACTGGTCTGAGTTGTAGAGTTCAAGTAGTTGACAAGATCCACCTACTTCTGATTCTTCTGAATCTGTTTTCTGCATAGTGAAGCCCTGCATTTACATGACTTAAGGAGGATTTTATCCTTCAGCAGAAGTTGTGCAAAACAATTAAAAAGGCTACTAAAAATGCTGTACTATTTAAAAAGAAACTTAAAACCCTCCACAACCTACAGTTTGGTATCTGACTTTATCCATACCTCGTTCCTCTTTATCTCATACTGACTGAACATCTTCTTGTAAGGCATTGGATAATTAGAGGGCAGCTGATTTAAAATCAACGGAGTCAGATGATGGATGAGTTGACATGGAAATCCAAGTAAGAAACAGCAGGACTGATTTTGTTAAAAAAAAAGAAAAAAAGAAAAGAAAAAAGAAATCCAATTGAGGTGATGTGCATGGGTTTCACACGCAGAAAAAGACAAGGAGAGATTAAATCAGTGATGGTTTAACCTAACTGATAAACTACAATAAGTCTAGTTAGCAGATATTTCACTTAATTACTTAAGTATAATTTTTTGATTGCCTTTTCTTTGTATCGTTTTCAAAAATCAAACATTTGAAGGCCTAACCTGATAGATAACCACTGTTCTCCATCATCTGACTCCAACTATGAAGGATAACAATTTTCCTTAATGTGCACCTCAGGCTGTGAGACACAAAGGAGAACTCATCAGCCTGATACCTGCATCAGTTTCTGAAGGCTAGTGTGCATCACACCTAGATCAAGTTTCCAGAGTCACGCGGTTCACTAACATCTGATCAGCACGACACACACACACAAACATACACACACACAGACAGACCACTTGGTGTCTGTCCTTCTCTAGATTTGCAGAACCAGGCCAGCAGCTGAGACGTTGTCCCCTCCACCTGCAGTCTGATAAACCTCAGTGCACACCAGCACTGGTGCTACACAGATCTCATAGTCCTCTTCACTCCAACAGCTGACAGGCCTGGTCTCCTGTAAAGGGATACGCTGGCTTCCCTCCTGTCGGCTAACGGAGAAAGAGTCGTCCATTATGAGCCTCGCCTTGCTGGGATCAATGTCATTAGAGCCACAGACGTGGCGGTTAGCTGTGAGCGAAGCCTTGGCAGTGGCTGACATGGTGTTCTTCCACTTAGAGCCACGAGTCACAATCATGGCTTGAAAGGCCAGGGTGTGGACATGGAGTCGGGTCAGTGGTTTGCCTGTAGCTCGGGCACCATTTGCCCAACTTTCTGCACTGGCTTCCTTGTCGCGCTGGTTCAAAATGCGATAGACCTCCCTCATCTGGTCAAGAACAGTAGCTACACGAGGGTTTGGGTCTGACAATACGGTGATGTTGGAGCCTTTGAGCGAGCTAAGCAGGTTTGGAAGTTCCTGCTCATTCATCCCCAAAGAGTCCGCCTGGAAAAGCAGAATTAAGGTAACTCGTTAAAACCGATTTTACTATTTACTACTTTTACATTTTCATCAGGTCTGCACATGTGTGTTGGCTGCTTTGTTATGCTGAGTGGAATAAACTACAGCCTTTGTGTTGACTGCACAAAGAAAACCATGGCTTTGAGGTCTAGCCACAACAATATTCATTATGTGTTTACAGTATTGAAGAGGTTTGATTATGGGGCAAAATTTGCACCTTTGAAAGCAGCAGAACATGGCTTTACATCGCATTTCTTCAAAATATAATTATGCAAAACTGGAAAGCAAATACAGCTCCTACTGAGTCAGCCTGCTTTGCTTTGAGTTTAACTAAGCAAATCTTCCTGGCATCCATCTATTTTCACAAAGCTGACTCATTCGGTTTCTGTACATAAACATTTTACTTCTTCAGTGTTGGTGATATCATTTTGCTCATTGATCAGTCAAACATACATGGGGAATGACGTAGTGGAGCAGGTCTTCCATGATGCTCTCTTCCACGAAACTTGCCATTTCAAAATGAATTCCAATTTGAGGGGATGAGGAGGAAAGCAGGTGTCCCAGACGGGAGAGGAGGGCTTCTCTCTCACCTGAAATGATCCAAAATAGGTGGAAGATTAAAGAAGAGTTGTAGACGCTGTCAGGCAGATCGCAGGGTGTAAAAAAAAAAAAAAAAAAAGAGAAGCGAAAGGGTACAGTGACGTTAAAGGAAGGAGCAACTCAACAGGAAAGACAAAAGGGTAATGAAAGAGTGGAAAAAACAGCAGAGACATGGGGAAAAACAGCAGACCAGAAGACAAAGGTACTGTCAGATCAAATAACACAGCTGATCGGCTGTGCAGACAGCCTGGCTCAGAGGGGGAAGCTGGTTATCAGCCTATGATACTACCTCTGTGTTTTGTTCTTCTTTTGACATCAGTTCTTACATACAGCTATCACCAAATGTGGCCAAAATCCAGCCAAGTTCAAGTGTCACTGGTCAGTATGCTTAACTATGCTTAAAGCCCTGAGCTTTCATAGACACTACCTGACAAAGGTGCATGGGATCATATAGCCACGATCTCCTGATTACAAACCCTCAACAATTTGCGTCACTGTGAGAACAGCTCCAGGTAACAGTGATACACAGCTGGGCCATTTCGTGTCCTGCCTCTAGCACGCTCTACTCAGACACCACCCTCGTGTAAACAAATTTGAGCAGTTCCAGTAGTGAGAGCTGACAATCTCAACTCCAGACAATGACCCAAATTATCTTCCAACTTTGTCCAGAGTTCATATTTAAGGTGAAACCTCTTGATAACTACAATTAGTAGAATTTTAATCTCCAGGTGATATGAGAGAGTAACGCTAACCTCAAACTGCTTTTGTTAACCCAGGATAATACGTTCAACGTCAGCGAGCCCAACTGTGCATCAGAAAGAAGGGAACACCTTTCTTACCTGACCGGAAGGGGAAGTTGTCCATCATTTGGAGCCCTCCCACCACCAGTAGGTCAGGTTTGAAGTCTATAAGTTTCTGAGCAAACTCCTCCATAGAGGACAGGTAGGGGTTATTGGCATCGCTGTGAATGATGTATCTACAGAACACAAACACACAAAGTGAACAACTATCACCTCAGAGCACCGTGTACACACGCACTCCACGCTTCTGATGCATCTGTATGACACCTACCTATTGGCTCTACGTGAGGTATAGCGCCCCCAGCGGGCACCAGTTGGATACTCCAGAATCAGATGAATGTCTGGCTCATCTATCACTTTACCTGCCACTGAGGAGATAAAAGGAATATCACAAAGTACATAAAAATTACAAAACGGAAATTTCATTCAAAGTAAAATGGATGCATCAGTTTGTCTTATTTCGAGTACCTGTAATGTGCTGCGACAGGACATCAGTAAAATCGGTGCTGAAAGTTCCCCCTAGCAACACATCACATCCCTCGGTTGCCATGCGACTAGCCATTACTGGAGCATTGCCGCCTACTGACCATCTGTTTCCAGGTAAGTCACGGGCCCCCTCGACCAGCTCGCTAAAGAGGGTTTCATTTAGCATAAAACGCCTGCGGGAGAAGAAAAAAAACCTTTGGTTTAAACTGTGAAAGTGAAAACTGACATTACTGTGATTTATGGTGCTTAAATTATATTTTTAATTAACTTTCCACAGAATGAAAAAAACAAAACAACAGCATCTGCCACTAATATGATCGCTTAACTTCTTTCCTGCATATTGATATGTCCTGCACCACCCTGGGTTAAGAGACTGAACCCCAAGTTGCTCTACGATCTAGTGCTCTAGTGTGTGAATGTGTGTGTGAATGGGTGGATGACTGGATGTGTAAAGCGCTTTGGGGTCCTTAGGGACTAGTAAAGCGCTATACAAATACAGGCCATTTACCATTTACGATGATTTCATCGGAGTATGAATGTGTTTATGAGTGTGCTTTGATTGTTCCAGCGCTAGCAAAGCTCTATATAAGAACCAGCCTATTTACCATTTATCCTCACATAAGTCTCTTGGCATCCCAAAAGTCATAGAGAAACCCATTCTGACCTTCTCTATACTTTTCCATCAACACTCTCAAACATCACATCTTCAGTGCTCTCTGTCAATATGAGACGATACTGCTGCTGTCTGATCATCACCATCTTAACACAGTTTCAACAACTCTTTCTCATAGCTTCATCGTATGGCTCACCAGCTGTATCCCTCTGTAGTTGCTACAGCTTTACACATCACCCAAGTTCTTGAAAATTGGTATTGTTCCACTGCCATCTCTCCTCGACATCTCCATACCTCCACAAGTGTTTTATCTGGACCAACCGCCTTTCCTCTCTTCATCCTCTTCAAAGGTGCCCTCACTTACTAATCCTTTGCAATTCCCCACACACTCTTGCTGTCTTCTCTCTCTGCTCCTTAAAGCAGCGGTCCCCAACCCCCGGGCCTCGGACCGGTACCGGTCCGTGAGTCGTTTGGTACCGGGCCGCGAGAGTAGAGGCTCAGGTGTGAAATGTATGGTTTTCAGGGTTTTTATCGGTTTTCAGCGTTATTTTGTTATTGTTTTTATCATTAACTCGGTTTTCCTGGGTCCTTTCACGTGTGTTATGAATAAATCTTCTTTTTTTCGGTACTGGCACTAGTTTTATTTTGTTGTATTTATCCGCGACACCTTAAAGGCCGGTCCGTGAAAATATTGTCGGGCATAAACCGGTCCGTGGCGCAAAAAAGGTTGGGGACCGCTGCCTTAAAGTACCTCTTTCAGTCTTCAACACACTCTCTTCAGTCATTAGTACATTTCTATCTCTATCCTTCACAATTCTGAAACAGTGCACATCATTTCCACCTGGATCTTTTCCTTTCCACCTCCTATGCCACCTCTCTCTTCCTAAACACCTAGACTCCCAGTACTCCCACTGCATTGCAGCAGTGGGAGACGAAGGCTGAAATATATTACTTCTGTATCCATCCTTTTGAGCATTAAAAGTGGGGTGATCATAAAGAAAAGTGCAGTAGGACTCTCACTAAACATACAATATGATCACCCTCAGGATGCCAGAATGCTGGATATCAGAATGAAACAGCATGAGGACTCGGCTTGGTTGCCAGATAATTGCATCTCATTCTTGCTTATCAGTTAACGCAGCGGTCCCCAACCGTTTTTGCGCCACGGACCAGTTTGTGCCCGACAATATTTTCACGGACCGGCCTTTAAGGTGTCGCGAATAAATACAAAAAAGTAAAACTAGTACCGGTACTGAAAAAAAGAAGATTTATTCATAACACACGTGAAAAGACCCAGGAAAACCGAGTTAACGAAAAAAAACGAGAACAAAATAACGCTAAAACCGATAAAAACCCTGAAAACCATACATTTCACACCCGAGTCTCAACTCTTGCGGCCCGGTACCAAACGACTCACGGACCGCTACCGGTCCATGGCCCGAGGGTTGGGGACCGCTGAGTTAACACTCACACAGCAGCTTTCTTATAGCCTGAAGTCACAAATATAAATACTTGTTAAAAATGTTTTTAAATGCACATCTCCACTGATACGTAGAACAAACAGGCGTAATAACAAAGCACTCTTTCAAAATAAGCATCTTTATCCAGATAAAAAACAATTTTCTCTTGTTCTTTGAACATATTATTAGACATTTATTTATTTGGATTATATGCTTCAGAATTACTCTGCATGGTATTTACACAAAGTCTAAATACATTCAGTCATTTGGCTGCCATTAAGAACTTACAATCCCCAAAACGGGCAGTATAAGGACCAGAGAAATAAGTTTAAATGTTAAAAAAGACACAGTTTCTGTCTCTAACAGAAAAGTCTTAATTCATGTTAGCACGCATTCTTTTTCTATGAGGGTTCCTGCTGATTCTGTAGTCTTGTTGCCCTTAGGGTGTTTTATTCCAGACAATGAACAAGCGCTCACAGGCGCCAGAACACGAGCAGTCAGCAATGACTGAGCAGATCAGGGAGATTAATTCAACTGTATTCTCAAGACTTAAAAAGCCTTTTCAAACATGAACAGCAGCAAAAATGGAAAAAAAAACTGTATACTTTCAGTACAAACACCTCAAATGCCAGTTTAGGATTAAAAGGAAAATTCAGAAAAAAAAAAAAACTCAGAGCACCGATAGGACTGCAAATATTTGAATAGCCACAATTTTATTTATTCAAAGTACATGTGTATCTATGCGTATGTACTCTGAATTTGCTTCCAGATCTGGACCTCTACTTTTAAATGGGCTCATCTTCACACAGACATCACTTACTCTGCAGCTGCTCCTGGTGCAAAGAAATATGCAAAGCTCTGAGCCAGCTGCTCCACATTTTCTAGGTAGTCATGATGCAGGGGCTGGTCTGTGGGCTGGATGCCTGTTTTATTAAGCAGTGACACACTGTCTACTATCAGGTCAACACAACCTCCAAAACCTGTGAATGAAAAAGAGAGAAAGAAATATTCATTTGGAAATCAGGACAGGGAGAACACTGGTATGACTAGTCACACTGCTTTTATCTTTGTGCTCCAAAGCCACTAAAATAACCTCTCAAATCATGTAAGGTGTGCCCCAACTTCATCAGCATTTAAAAAGCAAACTAGACAACATTTCTGCTTAGCCCTTGAGTTTAGTTGCAGGTTGAATTCATTTTAAATTTTAGGCCTTTTCTATTGTTACTGGACTACGCTTGACAGTGTCATTTCTCTTCCTTTTACAGGTTATAACCAGTGTTTTTTTTGTTTTTTCTATCACTGTTTATAATAACAATAATAATTTTCCTTTTTACTATATCATTGTTGTTTTTTTGTATTGATGAAGTTTTACGTTATAAACATGGTGCCATGCTACGGTTTCTGTGATAGCATATGCCGTATGAAGTGCGTGTGTTTTTTCGCCTGAAACAAAATGTGCTACATATATAAAATTTTGTGCTCCAGGGCATTTTAGAAAATAAAACATACTAAATAGTGAGAAATCCACACAACCTGCAGCTGCTGTGCCCAGTACGGCTGCATTTATCTCCAATCACAGCTGAAATAGTGACACACTGTCAGAGTTTCAGCTGCTGGATCGATCATATGTCCCATCAGCAGATATAGAAGCTCTGAGCTTCACAGATGCCGGTCATGTCTGAACAGGGGCCAACTCTTCAGGCAGGCAGGCAACTTGTTTAAGATTTGAATCCATTTTGCATATCTGACGCTGGCGTAAACTTTACTCACACTCCTTTGTCTGAAATTGCAACCCTATCTTTTTTTCCTGCTGTAGCTTCATATAAAAAATATAAAAATAACCCTTTGGGATACAGTTAGATTTGCTGTCATAATGTTAATATGAATATGGTGCATTTTATAGTCCTTCAGGACCCTGTCACAGAAAGCAGGTTTAGTGGAAACTCTGAGTTTGTTAACCCTGAGAGGAGATGAGTGAGTTTACTGTTCCTGAAACAGAGCCAACTTAACCTAACCTGTTCCCCTATATATTTTATTGAACAGAGCTTCTCTCTGAATGTTCCCTCATGCTGCACCTGAACCATCTCTATGACACCATTTCATTTCCCCCATTATTACAGTCAATGTCAAAGCAGTTTACATCTTTACAAACAGTTAAATGCTGGTTAATCTTCTTATCAAATCAATCATGAATGTAAGGATAACAGTGGACATCAATGGGCACTGTGGATTAGCTCAGAATAAAATAAAGAAGTTGCCCAATTGTTAGTTAACTTGCACTGCACATGTTGTAATCTCTGTTACAATAAAACTAACTTTTATTGCACTTTAGGCCAAAAAAAAGAAAAAAAGCCAAAAAAAGATCAAAGATCAATAATTTCTCATGCTGGAATAAATTACGCTACTGTTGTTGTCTGCGCCACTTAAGATTCTTAAATGGGACTAAATGCAGTTTAAAGTGAGCTTTTAAAAACAGGCTAAAGACTGGATGTTGAGCAACATTTTGAGCAACATTTTGAAAAGCTGCAATATCCGAAAAGGATTTGCATCACTAAATCAACAAAAATCTGTCTTCCTTATGCTGTGGAAATCCAAAAGTCAGTTTACAGCTGAATAATTATATTTAAGAAATGTAAAATGTCATATTTGGTCACATTTTTAACTATATATCCGTCTATGAAAAATCAAGAGTGGGTAACTGATGACTAAGTGGACTGATTGAAGTTTCATCTATTTCTGGAGCTGAAAACTCAAGAGTTAATTAAGACAGAATTTAGAGTTAGCATTTGTCAAACCTGTTTCTGGGTCAGGGCTCAGGTTAAGTGTCAGTAAGCCATTATTTATGTTGCAGTGTTCAATGCTGCAACTAAGCAACTAATAGCAATAAATGTTAATCCATCCCCTCATGGCTAACTCTGCTCTGATACGAGTGCTCAAAATAACAGACTCCAGCACATGTTGCCAGTATTTTGTTGTTTATTTTTCTGGTTATTTATGAACCCTTTTGGCACCATAAAAACAAGCTTTTACTTATAGTTTGTTTTAATTTGATGCAACTAGTCAACAACAGCAACAACAACAACAAGGCAACAACAAGGCTGATTCTGATCTTTTGGCAGAAATTCCTTATAATCGCATTTAATTACATCAGGTTGTACTGTTGCTGAGCTTATTGGTAACCTATTTTGTAAAGGCCGGACAGACAAGTTGATTCTTATTGAGTGTCTGTGCGATGGTCCAAAGCACAAGGTTTTAGGACTTGCTCACGAGACAAAACACTGGATTACTATAAGAATACCAGAGCTTACATCACATGAGCCTGCACAGTTGTTTATGAGAAGTTCAAAGTACAACCAAGGGTTTTTCTGCTTAGAAACTTCTGGCAGGTAAACTCACAAGACTGTTCAAAACAACTTAACTATTTATTTCTAAGTGGGGTTTGTTTACTCAAGCATAAATAAATAAATACTCTAAATATATATTTATTATAAAAAGGCCAAAAATAACAGGAAAGTGAACAAACATCTGTTATTTAAGATAACACAAACACTCTTCCTTAATGTCATGCAGAGTTGTCATTATATTCATAATCTCCCCAAACCATCTGTTTTCATCCAGAAAAAAAAACCCTAAGCTTCCTTTGCTAGTTAAGTAGTGTATATATTACTGATAGCTGCAGATACTGCCCCACCTTACACATTACTGAAGTGAATGCCATAATTGGCTCAAATCATTGTTGAAATCATTGGATGCATCCTTACTGGAAGATAATTACCAAACAGGAAAACAGCTAAAACACACACTTCTGTTTAAAAGAAAGTGGAAAAGTTGTATTTTAATTAAATATATTTTCCTTTATATGCCAAACGCCAAACCTGTAACCCGCAGCACATTCATTGAGACTTTATTTCTAAGCTGGAACTAATCATCTTATCTGGTGACCACCTTTCATGGTTATTGCCCCCTCCGCACCATCTATTCAGGCTTCAACACACAACCCTATTTATTTCCATAAGAAACCCCTAAATGTACTTTTCTCAGTTTACTAAAGTTTGACATTAAATGAGGCAAATATTATCCACTGCGTTAACAACTTATTTTCTGTTAGTGAATGCGGGCAGTGACTAATGTTACTGTTATTCTGGCGCAGTTTACCTGATCGATCATTAATCCACAAACCCCTGAAATTAGGTTGCACTCATACAGTCTATGGTTAGGCTAGCCACCGTTAGCTAGCTCGTAACACTTACCAATCGCTACTCTGGGTCTGGCGACGTTATTCATCCCCACTTTCCGCTCAGCCCGGAGCAGGGAGGAAAGGACTGTGTCCAGTCGGTCGTCCAGCACTGCATTCTGGGGTGACCGGAACCAGAGGGCCAACACAACCACAAATAAGGACACGACAGACCCATATTTCACCCACGGTACCCTGCCTCCCACCTCCATCGCTCGCTCTCTCGCTCTGTGTACAAGCGCTCTCTCCCCCTGCGCTGCCGCTGAAAAGCTGTGCTCTAGGTTGTCTGTTTTGGTCGCCCGAGTGTCCCGGATGTACCTTAACGGGGCGGATATCGAACAGTGGATTTTCTGTGATACTAAGCAAAATCACTTCAACTGCATTCTTGTCTCTTTTACAAATACCCCCCCAAATAAATAAATAAATAAATAAATAAAAAACTCGTCGCTTCAAATTCTGTTTTAAGAGGTGCTGTTTAGTTGGGAAAAGGGAAACGCTTACGTGGAAAACTAATGAGGGGAGGGACGTGGACGGGTTTGTTTTTGCTGACAAGGCGGAAGTGGCTCGTTTGTCTTTTTTCAGTTTAACCTTTGATTAAAAGTTCACTACACAATTATTGCGGCGAAAACGATCCTAAATATGTTTTTTCCAAATCTATTAAAAAGCTTCATGAATTGGATAAATGGATCCCTTATTTTTATAATTTTCTGTTATGGAGACAAGAAAATTAATAAGTAATCAAAATTACACTTTTCTAATTATTTTATAAAAAGTTATATGGTGCCATTGTTAAAATTTGAATAGCAGAGTTGCATATGATATCAGAGTTGAATAGATAAATATATCATTTGTGTTTGTAGATTATTACAAATAAATATTCAGGTCCACAAATGTTAATACTTTTTACTTATATATGCAATATTTGTTTCATATGGATGTCAACAGGATTGCAAATTGGTACTAGTGTTGTTTTTCCTCAGAAAATGATCCAAGTTGCGGGAAAGTAATGGACTGAAAATGAAGGCTAAATGTAGTTTTATGTGTACACATAAGGAAACATTGAAATGAATCCATATTCTTTTGGTAAAGTTAGTAACAGGGCTGTGTTGGTTAGTGACACTCAATCCACCCACACACACACTAAAGAAAAAAAAAAATACTTTTGCCATGCCACCCTTTTTGAAAACAAGTTTTGATAAGAGCATTTCATGTATGCTGAGACAAATTGCAGTGCAGTGATCTTATATATGTAAATGTTAAAAGAAGTGATTTAACAATTAAAAGAGATGTGTAAACAGAACAAATATGAAAGAAGCACCTTTATTACCTACTTTAATTGATATACTTTTCAGGCAGTTTGGTTAACAAGAGCCGTTTTGTATTTTAAATGGTTTGGAATAACTTTAACAACTAGGTTTACATTTTGTCCTAGAAGTGTGTATTTTACACAAATATTTTAGCATTTTGCTTCAAATTCATTGGCGGGACAGAAAATGTGATTGTCAAATTTTGTATTTTTAATCAATTGGATGTTGCCTTTTCTGGCATATAAATTACAACCAAAATCAAGATGCAGGGAGTCATAACTGCATTAAAAAAATAAATCATTTAAGAGTTACTGAGGGAAAGTTATGCATCATATTTTCATGTGTAATCACTTGAGAATTAACAACATCAAAACTTTACGTTTGTGATAGCTCAAGTTTCTCTATTATCTGCTTAATCCAGGAAAAAAGATTTTGTAATAGCTACCACACACACACGTGGAAATCAAGATTTTTATTTCAAAACATAACAGTTATGCGCCAATATTATAGTTATAACAGGCAGCCAACACTGCATTTAATTTCCAACCAAGTTTAAAAACACTAACTGGCACCTGTGACAGTCCATCCTGACATTATGGAGTAGCACTGAGAAATTATAAATTCAATATAAAAGCTGTGATCAATACAAATTAGACACATTCGTCAAAATGACATTGCGCTGTTCTAAAACAATCCATGCTGCCAAAATACATTTAATCACTTCTACAACAGTAATAGCCTGTTTTGAAGCAACCAAATGCTAATGCCTGTCTAAAATAAAATTTGTTTGTCTAAGAGGTGAAAACATCAACTCCAGCACTTTTTCCTCAGGTTCATCAGATTTCTGTCACATCCCATCTGCAAATTCACCTCGCTTTAGTTTTTAAAGCCGGTGTGCAAAGTGATCAGCGCGCTTTAGCTAAAAAGGACTAAAAGCAGTTAATTTTGTCAGCCGTGTCTTCTGGTCAGTGGAGTGCATCGCCCTCTAGTGATAGTGTAATGATGCTACAGCTGAAAACCTGCAGGTACAAAAGGAGAAAAATGGGAAATTAAAGCAAGGATGACTCTTAAAGTTGGCACACCAGCCTGCTGGACTTTCATTGAGTCAATGCAGGTCTACATGTAACTGACAGCAGAAGATAATCTGAATCCATTTCTGACTTATGCATGTAAGTACTTAAAAAATAAATACTTAAATACTTAAAAATAATAATAATAATAATAATAATAATAATTTAAAAAAAATCCCATACATAAAATCCATATCTATTTACCATCTTACCTTAGTTTTTATTTGGGAATCCCTGCCACAATCTCAGATTCAATACCACAGTGATCTGAACCACGCAGGAATTTAAAGTATCCTGAAAATCAGAAAAACAGAATTTACTTCAATTTGCTAAACTGAAGAAACCACGTGAACATCTATAAACACCACCATGCAGCATTTACCCATTTTGAGTGAGGGAGTATTACTATAATTTACTGTAAGAGAAGAATTTCTCATTTACTGGTAGAGTTGTGTAAACGAGCTAGAACAATGTCAAGAAAACATTTGTAAAAGATGTTAACAAAAGTTAAAGACGTCAAGACCCCCTTTCAGAGCATTTAATGATTATTGTTTAAAAAAAAAAAAAAAAAAAAAAAAAAAAAAAAAACACAAACCCCAGAGCGAACAGGGTTTCAGCTTTGGTGTGTCATGAAGTCAGTCTGTTTTACATGTAAAATAAAGTGAAATAAAGAAGTGGGTGCTCCTGATATAAATAATGTATAATTAAAAATACTACATCTGTCTTAATGAAGATCAAGTCCTTGTGATGCTGAACAAAATGTTGATTCAGCTATAAGACTCCCCATTCCGTTTTACAGGATTATACTGTAGTATCTTCAGTAGTGACTCCCCTCGCATAGCATGATGACTATGTGTGTTAACAGTATTAAACTGCCTCTGCTCACCATTATCACCCCAATCAGTGTTCCAGGAGTTGGCACAGAGCCAGTAGGGAGTGCCATTTTCCTCTCCCCAGCCCAGGATCTTGATGGCGTGACCACCGACAGCAGAACCAGACACATGTTGATAAACACCTGGATAAGACAGAACAAATCCATTAGAGCTCACCTAAAGTTTTTTTTTTTTTAGTACAATATAGTGAAGAGACTGGGTGTGTATTCTACTAGTGTCTCTATTCATACTAAGTCACATTCAAGGCACCTTAAATACTAGAATATCAAACTGCATCCAGCTGCAGTTGGAGATTTCCAGCATGAAAGCCTGTTAACTTTTCACACACACCTCTGCAAGAGCTAAACAAAGAGGAGCTTCAGTTCAAATCAATGTTAAGAGGACACAATCCCACACTATATGCTTATGCTTCAGCCACAAAGTAAAAGTGAATTTGTGAAATGGCAGGCAGGGTGACCATTACATGTGTGATGAGTTAATGTGTTCTTACCAGTCTTGTATAGAACAAAGTCATCATAGACTGTAAACGCTCCCTCTACAGGGCCGTTCTTGTAGATCTCATACTGAATCTGCTGTTCGTCTGATGGCACGCTGTAAGATGTTTTACCTGCAACACACAGAGTCAAGATATGTGTGCATACAGCCTTGTTCACCAACATAAAAAAAAAAATAATAATAAAATATTGCATGTAGAATATCAGGATAAGGAGTTCCTTCAGATTTCATATAATATCTATTTGTTATAATTCAATAACAATTTGTTTTGTTACGTTGCAGTTACTACTCATAATTATGCAGACTGAGACAATATTACAAACCTTATTTATGATAAATATACATTTCTTTCTGCTGCTCTTACCATAGTGCTTGTCCAGTGTATAGCTTGGTGTGTATCCAGACTCACACTGGCGGACACACTCTGGTGTGTCACCACCCTCCCCAGTGCAGGGAGGTCTGCTGCCATTCACATGGTGCTCACAGGGGGGGATGGTGTAGGGCCTGCAGCCTGCAGACACAAGGATATAGTGTCTCTACTGTAATCACACCTAACATGCGCATAACTGCATCAATCTATCAGAAACACACTCACCAATGTGGGAATCATAGAGACCTCCAGAGACCAGCCCTTCACTTGCCCAGAAGTCCCAAGCAGCTGAAGGGTAGCCACCATTACATCTAAAAAACACACACACAAAAACAAAACATTACTTACTAAAAATGAACTTATTTAAGAAGAGCACCAAACTTTCTTTCCTTCTCTTAATACCAATTGTATCATCTATATCTGCTGCTCTTTTCCCCAGATTAAGGTTTTTATGTCATAGTTTGGTTCATTATATTTAATTATAAAAGTTCAGTAATCCTGGTAAATAATTATAATCTTAATATCTTGATCTTTAATATTTTAGTGATTTCAGTTATCTGATGGGTAAGAACTGCTCACCCCATGCCACAGCTGTCACAGCAGGTCAGCAGATCCTCTGAGGAGATCTCCACATTGACCTTCCCATTGCTGTGAATGCATACGCGATCAGAGATGGCCTCTGTAGCACCAAACGCCTGGAACCACAACAACAAAGACATGAAGCAGGGAAACAGATCATCGCAAAATTTGAAAAGCAAAGGTTTCATTCTTGTCCTAAGAGCTGAGCTCCATTCTCTTCCTTAATGAGTTTTTTAAGTTTCTTATGCAATTTCAGATTACAGAGCTCTTGAAGAGTCTAGCTACATGTGGTGACATTGAGCAGCTTCTCACCCAGCAGGATCCACAGGAGCCCTGGTCTCTGATCTCTTTCAGAGTGGGACAGTTGGGCCACTGCTGTCTAGCATCAAATTCTTTTGGCAGCTTCAAATCTCCAGCATATTGAACCCTGCAGAGGAAACCAGAAGTTTTACTTACTATTGTTTTAGTAAAGTAGGGCTGCACAATTAATGATTGTGCAAAACTGAATATGCATGCTCCATCAATCCAACCAAAAGCAAATTAAACACACCCTAAACCACCGCCTTAAATACGTGCCTACATGAGCCAATCACAGCCGTTCCCTGCACTGCAGAGGTTAAAGTTGACTGTACTACTCTGGACGAGCAACACCACAATAAAATATAAATGCAAGAAAAGTCAGATGCCTTCCAGAACTCAGCCCTGAAAGCAGATCATACACTCTTTGGAAACATTTTGGATTTGGCACGGGCGATCCTAACTAGGGATGGGTATCGAAAACTGGTTCTTGTTGAGAACCGGTTCCCACCGTTTCAATTCCTTGGAATTGTTTGCCATTTTTGCCAGTCCCCCCGAATGATGTCACCACATTGCGGAGCGTCATTTACCTGGCAGGAAACATGGCGGCTCAAACGCTCACGGCAACTTGCAATACTTGCAAAGTAGATATTTCATTTAAGGGAGGAAACACTATGAATATGCAAAAGCATTTGCTCACAAAACACACGATAACCTTAAATGAATGTCATGTTTTTAATTCCGCTCCGGACTCGTGAATCTCAACCCAGCAGCAGCGGTAACGTTTGCACGTCCTCTCCCGTTAATGCGGCAGGTAAATAATCAACTAACAGTGCATATTATGTTAGCGCGATCTGCCTTATTACAAAACCTGCCATTACTGTGCGCTTAGGTGACCATGATGAGAGAGACAGACAGAGTCTGGCTGGCTCAGATGCTGGCAGTTCTCGCTGCAGTCTACCGTTAGCGTCTCCTTTCAGGCCAGGATAGACGAATGTCACCGAGCAGTGACTAAGTTTGGGGTAAAAGGCTTGAACCCATTTGCCACAGCAGATGCCCCGATTTTCGGTAAGTGAATGTGTTTAATTGTAGGCAGGGACATTACTGGATATTCTTGTGTAATTGCTACAGAATAATTTATGTTATACTTTGTTATCGCTACAGAAGAATATTTATTTTATTATTTTACATTTGCATTTTTTTTTTCCCGGGGACCCTGTGAAACCCCATTGAAGAGCCGTAGGCTGGATCTCTTAAGATCTCACTGTTGGGTTTGTAAGGCCGTGTTACTCCTAAATTTCTATCTTGTTCAAAGAGAAGATATAAAACAAGGTTCTAAGCTATTCGACCTTAGTGTTCTCTCTTTTTTTTTTAAAAAGAATCGATAAGAGAATCGATAAAGAATCGAATCGTTAAACAGAATCGAAAATGGAATCGGAAAAATCTTATCTGTAGGAGCCATTCTTGGGTTAATACCTTATGTGGTCGCTAGAGGTCACCTTTTTCTGTTTTGATCATGTAAAGGTATTTAAGGTAGACGCACGTAATCGGCGTCAGGTGTGTCATTAATTGTAAGAAGGCAAACAGTTTGTGACCGCTGCGCTGTTATGTTAAGATGATATGGGAATAAAGACCAAAAAGGACAAGATAAGTACTGCTGGAGTTTTTGGACTTTTTACTTAATTCATACATACCAATGACATCGCGTCACCCCCGTTAACGACCACCTCAGTGGCTTCAAGCGTAGGCTTAGCCTCTACATTATCAATACCCATCCCTAATCCCAACTAGAAGAACTCATATGCAGCGAGTGCCATAGAGTTGTATCTGCATCACAAAGCAGCACAACTCAACTTATTCAACTCCCTGAAAACACATCAGAAAATGCAGCATAATGACTGCAGGAAGACTTGTATGTGATGCAAGAGCTGCTAATGTGAATCGACCTGCATCCTACAGACATCCATAACAACAAGCCAACTATCCTGTGATCAGCGTAGGTTGAAATATTCCGATGTCAGGGATCGTTAGAGGACTTGTTTCGCAACCACAGAACATATGACTAAGACTCACATGACTGGCAGTTTGGGTCCCTTCAGCATTGTACCACACAGCTTGCGCACATAACTATAATCGACGTTATGGAAGTTGTGGCCAGCCTGCAAGACAGGGAGGAGATTTAGTCAAACACTTTTACTCTCAGAGGTCTGTCATAAATTGAAAAACAATTCACTCACCTTCCAGGTAGTATTCAATTTATTGATGTGGTTGACCATCTCACTAGACAGTGGATGGAGGTGGGGTCTGGCCAGGCTCACTGACAAGCTGGCAGCCAACAGGAGGAAGGCTGCATGCCACATCTTGCCTGAAAGACAAGTTAATAAGTTTGGTTTAGCTGTGGTAATTTATTCTGTTACTGCATCATGTCACAAACAAAGACTTCATTTCAGTAACTGGCTAAATGAGCCTTTTGATTTTCCTGACCAGTGAAGAGACTACAACATAAAGATGTGCTTTACCTTGAAATTATTAACATTCACAAGTCTAGCTAGAGTTCAAAAACAGGAAGTAGAGGTTTATTTGCATTTTAAAATCCTCAGCTGTTCTCCAGCTCTGCTGGATTTTCACATTTGTAGTCAATACACTGCTGCAGCTACACACAGTATGATATTCACCCTTTAAGATAGACTCCTGAAACTACATCACCACTTAAAAGGTCACAGCTGATTGAACACCATCACGCTGCTTGAAGCTACGCGTGGGAAAAAATGATGCAGAGAGAGCGGAGACAGACCTCTTAGAGTCAGTCAAAGTCCCCTTCAGTGGTTAAAGATGCTGCCTCAGCAAATGCTCCAATGATTTCAACGATTTTAGTCGATTTTGATAAGCAGCCACGCGGTAAAGGAAAAAAAATTCCTTTGCACTCCCCCCACTGTTAAAGATTCTGGGTTTCAGTTCATATGGCACAGACGACAGGACCAACGATACAGGAAACTCTAAATGGCTCCAGTGTGTGAATAATACAGGCCACATTATAGAAAGTAAAATGTAATGGTGTGAGCCGAAATTAGTTCCATTACAGACAGATAACGTAGCCTACTAAAAAGAGGAGTGGAGAGTGCTCGGTAATAGCAGGAAGTCCAGAGAAATCAATACCAGTGCAGACACTCTGCTTCTTCTGGGATCAGATGATCTAACTGGCCAGTAAGCCAGAGTAAACATTCCATTGAAAACAGAAGTCAGTTATGTTGTTGAATACGTGAAATCCCCACACCTGCTCAGACAGGTCCTGTTTTAAAAACAAAACCACAAGCCTGCTTGAGAAACAGAACATGTGAATTTCTGTGAAGCTGGTTTCTATCACATGATGGATTATGAAAAAAAAAAAAAAAAATTAAAAAGGAAGTAAGAACAGGCAGTTTCCCGTAGCAGAATGACACAGTCGCTCTGAGATCACACCAAAGCACTGCCTTGCTGCTCAATAAAGGACAGCATGTTTACAGGTCATGTGCAGAGGGATTTCTGAGTGTCCTCAAGTTTTTGGATTATTTTGAATTCTTGTGCATGTGCTATAAAAACAATAACTGTTATGCTAAAGAAACCATTCCCTGTGTGCACAACACGCGCACACACATTAAGGACAAGACATATTTGAATGGTAGAACATGTTTGAAAGACACCAAATGGTTTTTTGGTTAATTCTCTAGAGAAGTGGTTTCTTTCTACCAAAAGATTTTTTTTTTTGAGGAACGGGATGAGAAACCCGCTGAGCTGTCTTTTCCAAGTACCAAGTCAGTACCTGTGAATGCACTCATGCCACAGATGAGTTAAGCTGCTGAGTCATAGTGCGACCTTTGTTTAGGCACAATTCTGTTCATGCAAAGAAAACCCTCCACATTAAGTTTGATGACAGTTTATCGTTGATATTAACACACTGTTAAAGGCCAAGAGGCCATAAATGTTCCCCTCTGTGGTTTAAGCGAAAGACAAAAAAAACTGATGAGTCAAAGCCAAAGCCATCGAAAGACATACAGGAGAAAGGAGAACTTTAGTTTCTAAATCTTTTCTTCAGTTTCTTATCTTCCTTTTAGATAAGAACCAACCTCTGAAGGCAATTCAATCATTTGAAAATATTTATGCTCCCTCTTGTCTACTTAAACTTAAAAAAAAAAAAAAATTATGGCCTTCTTAAGGTCCTTTTACCAAGCTGCTGGAATAGTTAGTGCACCTTCAAAAGATAGTCTTTCATTTCCTACTGTTTAAAGTGTGCAGGTCCAAAGCTTGCCACGGCTGTTGACATAGCGAGATTTTACTGGAGGTCAAAGCATACGACCCATGTTTTTCATATTCAAACAATCTGACAGGGGCATTGCTTTCCTGGAAGGAAATTATAGGATAACATTTCATCATAGTATAAAGGTGTTCAGTTACAACTAGTTTGTGTAGTTTTTCCCTGTCGATAACTGAGCCACCAGATCTACACACTAGTGGGGGAGCGAACGTTGTGGGTTTTTTCTTTAAATTGTCACACAGTTTTATGCCCACAAGGTGTGGTAACAAACATATCAGACTACATACTTTACTCTTGATCACTTCCTTATTCCTTCCTATAACGCTGAGGTGTTTGAGGTACGTGACAGTTGAAGTAAACCTTTCTTTGTTCTGAACAATACACCGCTATAGTGCTTAGAATAATTTCACTTCTCTCTGGTTATCCCCTCCACCTGGGAGCCTCTGTCTGCAGCTCACATGTTCACAACTAACTAAACAAAGCTTCAGTATCTCATTTGTTTCCATTTTTTTCTGAAAGAAAAAGGATGGCTCAAAGGACGCTCTTATGAAACACAGTTTCACTTTCCATTTCCCCGACTGAATTCAGGATTATATTACACAATATTTTAAACCCCCCCCCAAAATCCCTTTTTATGTTATTGAAATACTGCCTGCCTATACCAAAACGCACAGAATAATCAATAACGAATGATAAGAATAAGTCATGTGTGTTTCTTTGGGGGGGAAATGGCTTCACCCGTTTCAAAACATCTGACCGTGAAGCTAAAACGGGTCACCCAGTCATAAACAACATTCAACCCATGCAATCAAATAAGCTAACTGGCACCCAGAAGCTCAAAATCGGTTTTTAGCATGTTATTTGTGACTGCTAGTGATGAAAATATGAGCTATACTTGGCCTTTTTTTAACCTGTTTTCTCTGAGTTTATGTGACCGATTTAGCTAGCGGTCAGCTCTCCGTGTAAACAATGTAGCGGCTAAAATCTGAAGAAAACAATAAATAACAGCAAATACTTACCGGTAGTTTGTTTTTCAACTACTGATGAGTTTGATCAGCTCCGCAGCCCCAGGTCCCCAACCTCAGCCGGCTAGCGTGAGTACAAAAGAGTATTTGGGCGTTAAAAACGGCCCCTTTCAGCTTTTATTTACTCCTGAAAGCACGTGAACTGATCACATGAACTCAGAGCATGTGATCTAACCGTCATCCACGCGGTCATCGAGCTCTTCCGTTAGTTTAAACCAGTCCTGATTTCTTACAGATAAAGTCAACCATTTGAATTAGAATCCATGAAAAATGATCTATAAATATTTTTATTTTAATGTTAATATATGCATTTATTTTATTTTATTTTATTAATGAAAATGTGGAAGTGCTGTTTTAGTTTTGTTTTTTTTTGGGAACTTAATCAAAAAACCCTTAATCATTAAAAACCCTGCAGTTTAAATATTTATTTGGACACATTTTTTTTTTTTTTACTTAGAAGATATCCTATTTATTGTAACTGAAACTGACTTCGATATCATGGTATTACAATGTGACATAAAAGTGACTTGTGAGTTTTGAGGTATTTGTCTTTGCGTTGTGTAGTATAGTAAAACACCCAAATTATCATCCTTATATATAAAGGTAGTACTGCCAAGGTGCTACAGGAATAAAAAGTAGAACAGCTGCAATCTAAATGAAAATTAAATGTAATATAACTGTAATGCATTTGTAAGCAAGCTGCACAAAACCTTTAATGGAGATGTGCATGGTGGTCAAATAAAAACTCAACTGAAAACTGTGATATAATTTCCAGAGAAAGAGTCCTGGGCCCAGGAAACCTTTTATCATTTTGCATGGCCCAGTGTCTGCTGCAGTGAAAGTTTACTCAGACAATCCTTCAAAAAAAATTGTCAAAATAAGTGAGTGTAGAGAGACCTGTGAGACTTGGCTCTCATGTCCTGGTGAATATGACACAAGAAATCCTTGGTGCTGTGCTGGTATCAGGAAAAGATGATTACATTTGGTCAAAACACAGTTAACTGGGACCAGTGAGATTTTTTCAAGCTCAAATAACCCTTTGTTATTTATCTCTTTAAGAAAGTCTGCAATAAATACACAGACTGTGTAAATTATCTTTTTTTTTTTCTATATTATCTCTGTACTGCATGTGTATGTGTTTTTGAGCCAACATTGGTTTTCATGTGATTTTTACATCTAGTTTTATTCATTTGAGTAGTATCCTGTGATTTGACCCTGATTAGGCATTTTTTAATTTTATTTTTTGGCCACTCATGATCTATTGTGCTTTTGATCACTGACCACAGAGAACAAGATGATTGTCCAGCTGCTTTCTCTTCCTTTTATGAGACTGTCATCTGACTTTGAAAGTGATGAGTTGGGAAAAATAACGCAAGCACACCACATCAAATGTAATCATTGTTTTACCAAGTAAGTGGCATAAGAGCACATCCTAATTCTAACAAAAAAGTGCTTTCACCAGAGCAGGTGACTCAGTTTCACATAGGAATATTAGACTGTATTAAGGAACACATACGGTAGCAACAGTCTGGGGTCATGTTACAGTTTGTCAAAGGACTATCTAGTTTTGAAAATAATTATGTTTTTGTGCATTAATAATTCAGAGCAATCATATTTTTATGATATTATGATGAAACCGTCTATTATGGAACTGTTTGTTGACATAGATCTCACTTCTCAGCTCCTTTGGCTAAATTCTTGAGTGACAGCCGAAGTTTTTAGAACTTTATGTAAAATATTTTACAACAATTTGAAGTTTAAAAAGGAAAGTTTAGAAAATGACTAAGTGAAATTGGCCACAATTTGAACAAATATTATTTACAAATGTCTTTGAGTGCAAAATAGAGACCACTCCAAAATGTGCCAGCATTGCTTTATTTTATAAGTCTGCACATGTAGAATAATTCATGTAGTTAAAAAAAGGAAAAATCTGCTCATTGAAGGGGTGTATGTCAGGACTATGAGTATTGTAAAGCATAGTTATCCTTCTTGTGTTACAACAGGGTTACAACAATTTGGGTGCATTGAGGAGCGACTCAAACATCCATTTTATTGAGCAATAGCGTGCATGCTAGGCTACAAGGGACAAAACTGTGTGAGGACTTGGTCAGTGTCCAGAGAGATAACAGAAACAGGCTGGCCAGCAATCTGTTTTATAACTGGACTACACACCGTGGGCCCTTCCATTATGAAAAAATGTAAGCGCTCTATTTCTTTAAAAAGTAGAGAATAAAACCTTTTACTTTTCAAAAGCATTCACCGTAAAGCTCAACAGCAGTGGGTTAGGCTGAGATAAATAACAGTCTGATACAGTAGACATGCAGTCTCAGAGAAAATACGCACTCGGGGGTTGCACTTCTTGAGTCTGCTGGCATTCTGATGAATTATTTAAACATCTTGAGCATCTTTGTTTACACAGTGTCAAAGAAATGTTTCATTTTGCAGCAGTGATTTATATTTTGGCACCAAAACTTGATTTTGACACATGAAATTAAAGGTTTGAACAAGCTATAGCCTTTTGCACGTTATTTATAATGCTTTGATGAGTGTATGAGATGTTTTGATCTTTACATTTGATGACCTTTGAGAAAGTTTCCAGAGATGTGCTAGGATAAAGCTCGTGCTGCTGCACTTCCACTGATATGTGTCTATTTCTCAGAATCATAGTGATGATAAATTAATCACTGGTAAGCAATAAAACCCAGCACACTGGACTTTGATCATGGCAAATGGCTTTATTTTTGTCATATCAACAGCACACTTAATGAGTCACGACTACCATCCACAGCTCTTTTGTGGAAATCCTCTCAGAGATGAGGTGATTTGTACTAATGAAAGGAGGTCGTCCAGTGACAAGGTGATGCGGTTATAATGAATCAGCAAACTAACTCGAGTCTGTCAGTGATAACTATCTGCTCTCTAAACATCCTCAAACTTTAACACAAAACCTTGTCCAGATCATTTCATGAACAGTAAATGTGATCAAATATAAAAGAACCTTTTAAAAGTACAAAATGAATCAAATTACAAACACAAGTAGATATTATCGTATACATCGCGTACACAAAGCAAAGCATGTTATTTCTATTTCAAAGCGATATGCATACATGAGGCAAGCGTGGCAGCTAAAGCTGTCTTCATACAAGGCAAAGCGATGACGCATTTAAAGCATGAGTGTGGATATTTTTTCATAAGTGCACTAAATACATTAGCTAGCTTATTGCTGTTGCATACACATACATTCTAGCATGTGTTAAAAAAAACGGTAATGTGCAGTTACATTAAGTAACGTGTAGGTAATGTGAGTGCTTCTTTCTCTATGGGAGTAGATATAACTCTCAGTCTGCCTGTATGAATGAGCATCATGCAGTGACTTAACTATCAGAAAGCTGCAGTAAATGGACACCAGTTTGAAAAAGCAGTTTCTACCAAAATCAAGTTTCTAGTTTTAAAATCACTACTTTGCTCCATGAACTCAGTTTCTCAGTATCCTAAAGTCCTGCTTGTGTTTCCTCTCCTTCCTGCACATTAAAGAAACAGACCTCATAGTTACTACTGCACAGTTATTGTTTTGTTTTGACACAAAGCAATAAAAGTAATCCAGCACAGTAAAAAAAATAAATAAATAGATAAAGTCACATGGAAGACTGACATTGTCAAATACATTATTCTGCGATTACAGTTTAACTTCGCACACAGGTTTCATGACGTTAATACAGGTACTGACCACTTCAGACTAATAGCAGCGCATAATTTTGAATTACTTTTGACTGTACCACATCTTCTTCTGTTAGCTACATTATTTAATGTTTTAAGATAAAATTGCAACACGGAAGTTCAACTGTATTGAGGTAGGTGGTTTAACTGATGGACAGACTGAGGAGTGACACAGATTACTAGATATAGTTAATCCTTTGTAGCACAAGTAGAGGTGCAGCTATTCAGGTAGGACAAGTATGAAAAATTAGTTTCAGTGCTGTGTATAATTTCATAACAAAGCGGGTCTTTGCTAACAAGGACTGTGTACCCTTTTTTAGAAGCGCATAATCTGTCTTGCATTTTGAATACAGTCCACAGGACAGCACACAGTACATTTTGATATTACACCAGTTAATAAGTAGGCAGTGAAGCGAGATTTAAGATTTGAAATTAAAATGTAAAACTTGAAAGTACTTGTATTAATCTGAAGTGTTAGCTCGAACTGTGCAAGTTTAACTCCCACACAGAAAATATATCTTCTTACGCCCCTATCATTGATCTTAACAGTGCACAGAAATGGTAAAGTTCCCTCTAGTTCCTTATCCTGCGTCACACATATTTTATCGCACTTCCCTTCTTTCGTCTGCAAAAGTTCAGAGCTCAAAAAGTGTTGTTATAATCAGTGCACAAAGATATTTGATTAGTAAAACCTAAAAGCAAGTTATATAAAAAATTTAATGCATCTAATAAATGAAACATAAACCCTTCATGATCACTATTTTACTCATTCAATATTCTATCTAATTACTCTCCCTTCCTGAATTGGCCTGTTTCAGTGTGTATGTGATGTAGGTAAATACTAATATGTAATTCACTGCAAGTATAAGTAGTTTCTTAAAAAGTGGATGAGACATCCAACATCAATCGCCTTGTGATTAAAAAAAGGAAAGACAGAAAAGAAATGTCAAGAAACGTAAATGTTTGCCTGAAGCTGAGTTGATTTACATTAAGATTTTTGCATTGGTGTGTCATGTTATAAGAAATTCTGCACAGCAGCCTGGCAGACAGCATGTTGAGTTATTGTAAACTGGTGATTTTGTATTGTTTCTTTTGGTATAAAGGATCCAACAGCTCAATAACTGCTCATGCTTTAAATTTTAATTACAAGCCATAGCTACTTTATAGTCATTTTGATTTCTCTTACATCCTATCCAAGGTTACCTCAGATGACACTTAGGTGTAGGTTTTTTATTTTTATAGAGTAATAGTTAAAAATGTAGTTTGAAGGATTATTGTTTTATTTTGGTAAGTAGTCCAGATTTTAACTTCTGTAATCTACAAAATTTCAACTCACCCTCTCACATATATTAGCTTCAGATGTTTCCTCAAATTTCTCTCATGGCTTGCATAGGAATATACTTTAATACAAATCCTTCAAAGTCCTGCTATTAAAACTGAAGATTTGTCTCTTTTGATTGATATTTTGGTCAATGTGACACACTTTCAGCAATTATTTCCTGTCTAGCTGCACACAAGGGGAAAACATGAGCAATATTATACCAATCTCTTTCTATGACAGTTATAAGTTAACTTAAAAGATTCTAATGCTGAGAACAGCAAAACTGGAAAATACACCATCCTCCACCCAGGCTTTTCTTTTCCTTGTACCCCCATCCTACTTACACTGCCCTCTCTCTGCTGTCCACAAACTGGACCATCTGTTTGCGAGCGTGGGAGATAACTGGAGTGAGAGGAACAATGGGTGTACCAGGTGTAATTGCGCCAGGAGTTGAAGCACTGGGAGTTGAAGCGGCAGGAGTCGAAGCGCCAGGAGTTGAACCTACAGGAGTTGAACCTACAGGAGTTGAACCTACAGGAGTTGATGCTGCAGGAGTTGAACTTACAGGAGTTGAAGCACTAGGGGTCCCACCTGGGGTAGCACCCGGTGTTGTACCAGGAGTGGCAGGGATGACGATGACAGGGGTGGGGCCCAGGCTTTCTTGTTCTACACGGGGCTCCAATCTGGGTGTGGATGTGACAAATCGGGCCTCCCTGATCCGGTAGGGACTTCGGTAGGTGGAAATGGGTGACAGCTCTGAGCCCCAGCCAAGATAGCTCCCACTGGAGGGAGACTGCGCATCTGCACTAAAATACAATGTAGTGCTTGACTCTCCAGGGACCCCTGATTTTTTATCTGGGGAACTAATCAGGAGGGGGGAACGCCGCTCAGGTGACCAGCCGGGAGTCTTGATGTCTAAAGAACCCACCGAAGAGGCCTCAGTCAGAGTCGCCTCTTTGCTGTCGATGTGGCGGAGGCTTCCTGGTTGTTGAGGAGACGAGAGCGACGGTGAGCCATAAGCAGCGCTTTGGAAATCCTCATCACCTTAAAAAAATAAAACATTGGAAAGAAAAGTCAGTTTAAAACAATACACACGTATACTGCAGGGGAGTCAGTGCTAGAGGTAAGAAACATAGTGCAGTCTATATATTTGCTGTCTCTGTGATAAATAATAAATGCACTGTACTAAAGGTCATAGCTTATAATGCCTGTAATATCCTAATTTTTCTTTTAGCTAAGAATGAACAACGTAACTCTGGTATGTTCAGGGTATAGACATAGTGTAGAGAAATCTGACTCTACAAAGAAAGAGAGTGCTGCACTGCTCTCCTGCTTTACACACTACTGCACACTTTCTGCTCAGCTCCAAACAGCAGACAGACACTGTTACTAACTTTCTGGCAAGATTCTTATAGTTACGTAAAACTAAACTAAACTAAAAACTAAAAAAATATGTGCATTTGGGATCTTAGAAAGCTAAAATAAAAAGAAAACATTGAGGAGGTGTTCTTAATTTTAGTCTTTGTCAGGTCAGTTTGGTGAAACTTTCAAAGAATAAAAACTAAACAGAAATGAGAAAACCCACTGTGGAAACTAACACAAACTAAACTGAAATAAAAACAAAAATAAAAAAAAACTATAATAACTCCGCTTGCCAGTGAACACAGCAGAGCATTGAGCTGCTAAAGAGATCGATATTTGTCATTAGAGTTGATCTAACCCTCTGACAAAAGAAAACAGAAGCACTCTAGAACAAAATTCCCCAACGCGCAGAGACTACACTAAAACATCGATGTTTTATTATGTTTTTGTTACAACATGCTGACGTCAGTCTGTCTGTATTGCAACATGCTGACGTTAGCCTGCTTTTAGATTAACAAGCTGATGTCTGACCTTTGACCTTGATGCATTACATACTAAAATGGTGCATTTTATCATCTTTACCCACATGATTGGAGCAGAATTGGCTGAAATCTTTAACTTCTATAAGCTGTTACTTAAAATTTTAAAATACAGTCATTTATGGCATAATTATCACTTTTGTGTCGTAGGGCAAAAGAAAAAAGAAAGTTTGTTGTAAAGCTCTGTCCATGCTTTTTCATATGAAATATTACTTGATATGGCTTTTTGTACTTTTTTTCAAGGTCAACTCCGACCTTGGGCACTAACAATGAAGGTCAAGTCAAATGCTTAGCTAACCTAGGTTCCCATGTCCCCGAAGAAAGTGTTTATTGTTTTGATGTTTGAAGACAATCCATAGAAAACTGTGTATAATATAAAGTAATTTAACCTTTTCCCTCTGATAGTGCCACGCTGGAGTCTTCTTCTGCAGTTTCTTCAAAGATGACCTCCTGGACTGGGATGATCTCTGGAAACCTTCTCATATCCTGAATAGTTGTGGGAGGAGCTTTTCTCACTGGTCGGGCCACTATAGTGCAGTGAGCTGGCTTTGGTGGCTGGACCACCTCTCTCACCTGGATACATTACAGACACGTGAGCTTCAGACTACAACAAGCAAACATAATGTATCCTTTACAGAAAAACAAGCCTTTTAGTAGTTATCCTGATGTCTACTGATACTACTGATATTTATTCTCATGACCACACTAAATGCCTATTGTCCTACTGAACTAACCCACCAGGTTTCAGCTCATAAATGGCTTAAATAAACAATGTACTGTATTCTTAGTTTAGAATAGACACAGTCCCCCTTTATGGTGGTCTACATAAGATGTTAAACAAAACTCTTGCCTGTGAAACCTGTGAAGGAGCTGGTGGAGGAGGAGGTTGAGCAGCAGCAGCAGCAGCAGGTTGAGAAGCTGGTTGTGCGTGGTGAGAAAGCTGTGGCTGAATTGGTGGAATCTGACAAATCACATCAAAAGTATGAAAATAAACTCCTTTTTATATAATCACATTTTCTTAGCATTGGGGCCAGGTTTGGAAAAACAAAATTTTATCATACTGATCAAAGTCACACCTTAAAACAAAGCAAAACAAAACAGTAAGTTTTAAGAAGTCCAGTTACTAAGATGTAAAACTCAAAAAGACAACTAACCCGATGGACACGTAGGTCATCAGGAGAGTGAACTTCTTCAGACAGACCCATCAGTCCAGCCAGTCCCCCCTCACCATATGCAGACCAGATCCTTGAAACATCCCCTGTCTTCAGAGCTAAGCGAATCAGCAGCCAGTGGTGATGCTTCCAGCCCTCCCATTGGATAGGAAGGTCCATGAGAGTCCCACCTCCTTAACAGAAGATGCACAGTCATTCTTCAGATAGATAGATAGATAGATAGATAGATAGATAGATAGATAGATAGATAGATAGATAGATAGATAGATAGATAGATAGATAGATAGCAACAGACCAGACAGTGTTGCATGTCGATGAAAAGTGGGCGTGACTTTCTCCTCTAATGAGAGTGTAGAGCCACGCTCCATGCAGGCCCCGGCTATTCCCCTGTGACGAATACTCTGGAATATCTCAAAAGACTTTGGATGGAGGAAACGATAGTACAGCACCAATGCTATCACTCCTAAAGACAAAAAAAAACAAGTGTCAGGAAGAGGAACATTGAGGCCTTGAAAAAGTTGTTGTGTTCCCTTTTTATAACTTGAATTTGCACATGTTCTGCGTCTCACCAATGAGGAAGCTGCAGAACACTGCAGCTGGGATTCCCACGGTATCCCAGGAAACCATGGCAAACATCCAGGAGGATGCCAGAAGAAGAAAAGCGTTCTCTAAGAACATAACCTGAGGAAGAATAAACAGACATCCAATCCCAAATCAAGATTACACTGATTTGACATTTGAATCGTTTATAGCTAATGCATGGCATCTGCTGGATGTTTTTCCCCTCAAATAATATTAAAGATTAAACATTTGAAAAACACTCTATGATCTCAATAATGCGAGTAACTATCTTTGTTAGCACGGTAAAAAGCCGTCTGTGAAAAAAGTACTAATGTGAAATTTTCAGCATTTCATGTATTCCACCTAAACGCTAAAGTAAAAAGCAAAGCTCTGCACAGCTGAAATGCAATCATTTTCAAAGTCATTTTCAAATATTATGTATGCTTTCAGGTTTCTGATGATGTACTAAACTTACAGCTTTGTTACAGTGTCTCTGTTTTGTCAGAGCCCCTGGCATATTAAACCCACAATATCATGAACAGACAAGCTTGAAGTGAACACAAACACACATACCAGATAAAACCCAGCCATGCGGTATCTAGATTGACCGTACTTCACGTTGAGGAAGAGGAAGATGTGAATAGCTCCCAGAACAAGATTGAAGAGCCTCCATCGGCTTGTTGACCTTATGATATCCGTCTGCTGGGACACCATCCAAAAAGTTGCTCCCAGCCAGTGGACACCTGAAACAGACACAGTCCTATTATGCTTTTTCTTTTTTTTGTACACTGTTACAGTGATGGATGCTCATATTAAACAGGGTCAAAGTTTCAAACAGTTTTTCTACTGTTCGTTCTGTGTGATGTCAAAGACAGAGGCTATCCCTAGCTGCCCACAACTGGCTGTGAAGACTCACCGATGACCCCGAGGATCCACTGTTTGAAGATACGTGTGAAGAGCATGAGAATGGCAAACCTGGATCCCAACATACTGACCTGCAGAAAGAGAAACCATACGTGTACCAAAAACACAAGCAAAACAACAAAACACATGCTTATGACATGCCAAACACAGACGCAGTAGCATTACTGATACTGTTAGATACTATGTTGTAAACACTGCTTGTTGGGAAAGCTGTTAAACATGCCCACCCTCCACAGCAGTCGACAGAGCATGGCAGCTGGTGTCATTTGCAAATGTCCTGGTCTGATGAGTGAACAGGCTCTGGCATAGAGCACTAAGGCCCAGCCAAGAGAAACCAAACACACTGCAAAACACACTGAGGCTGGCGAGAGAGAGAAACAGTGTGTGTCAGAGTGAGACAGAGAGAGAGAGAGAAAGAGAACAAGGACAAGAAATATGAGTACACTGAAATACTGAATCATACAAGACTTCAAGATACAAAACTGTCACAGGCATAATGCTGGAATTAATCAGGTTTACAGCAGCAATACCAGTTAAAAGGGTATATTCTGAATTAGTTCTCTGTCAACATTTACTTTAACATTATTATTTTAAATAAATCACAAAACAAGTATGTTATGAACTACCTGGTCAGCTGAGGGTACTGTCAAATATGAAATGACACTGTTTATTTAAAGATTTTTTTCAGCTTTTCCGTTTTACACAAGCCATAGTAGATCATAGTAGATGACTTTTAGAGCACATGCCCTTTGTGATCTAACCCCTAAGGAATCTGTCTCCTCCAGTTCAGGAACTGGGGATATTTTCTGATGTGATAGGCCGAAGTGTAAATGACTACACCGTGAAGCAACACTTAAACTGTACATTTTCTAAATTTAACCTTAGATCACTTAACTTGAGAATAAAAGTGGTCCTAGAAAAGAGCCCTGTTGCACACCTTTCTTTAATCTCAAAGCTAACAATTTGAATATTTTTATTTAAAAAAAAACTACATTAATCTCAAAACTCTCTGAATAAGAGAGACCTTACAGCCAGCTAAGGTCTCTCTTATTCATCTTAATTTAAGTCCCTACCATCTTCTCAAAACTATCTGAGAGTAAATTTGTTTATCCGTTGCTTAGCAGTGAGTAGATAACACACAATGGATTTATTTCACTAATAGCTCAATGTTCCATCTGGAAATAATACAAAAAAATGAACAGGCAGACTAAACTAGAAAAGACTACAACAATTATCCAACACTGAGATTTTTATAGCTGAAGGTTGTTAGTCCTGTTGCAGCACTTTCACATTAAATTTTTATTTAATCTTGATTACATAGCCAAAGGCCATAAGAGAGGCATTATGAACCTATCCACTGCTGTAAGATAGGCATAGGTACACTCTGACAGTAAGTGGTGATGTTACTGGCTACCAGTAACATCACCACCAACAAATACTATCCAGACTCCAAATTTACAACAACTGATTACCTCCTTTTATTTTTTCATTATATATTTTTATCTCTCCATATTTTGTGCATTTTATTCTGCACATATTACACATTCTATTCTGTAAATATGTTATTTATTGTGATTACTACTTGCTTTTCTTTTACCGCCAATCTGAGACAGTACTCCTACTCCTATGTACTATTGTAGAAATTATGACTTTGCAATGACAATAAAGAGTCAAAGTTTAATTACATGTCCTTTTTCTGATCTTATTATCAAACTTGAACACATGCTTTCTGGTTTTTGACTACCTGGAGATTTGACTCCTATATCAGTACAAATTAGCACATAAGCGTGGAGCAGCGTCTCGGGGAGGGTGACGACCAAGGCTTCGAACAGACGTATGGCAGATGCATCAGCCTGCTGCATGATCTCACTGTACATATCCTCATCTGGCAGGCGCATGCACTCCCACAGCCTGTGAAAACCAAAGATGAAAATAAATTAAGAGTTATACAAAGAGAGAGAGAGACCTTTCTCATTTATGATCGTACAAATCTGGAACCTAAACCTGATTATTGGACACTGACTGATTAAATTAATTAATTATTACCTTTTGAAAAGTCCCAGATGCAGTATGTGTGTCCAGGTGAGAGACTTCCTGCGAATTCGTCCGTCTGACAGGTACCAAAGGTAACTCAGCCACTGGGGACCCCAACCTGATCATAAAGAATTATAAAAATGAATAACAATTTGTTTTTCTAGAGTTATTTATTGATCTGTTTGTTGTAGATGTTGTCACCAGGCAGCAGGAACAGGGCAGTGAAGCCAGCAAGATAGCCATAGTTGTAGTTGTGACCGATCCACAGATAGTACACGAAGCAGTAGATCACTGAGGAGAAAGGGAAAGATGTTACCTATAGCATCTCACGCTTACAGGCTGCAAACACTCAGACAAAAACAAAAACTGCCATACATCCTGAAATACACATGCAGGCATTTATTTAAGTAGTGAGCGAAGTATATTTAAGAGTGTTACTTAAATACACTGTTTTGTACAATAGGCTACATCTCACAGTGGCATACATAACATGATATAAAGTGCTCTTAGGTTTAACAATGAACTGTGTAACTGTGAAACTCTGGGACAATATAGATATTAAAAATAATAATTTATCCCACAAACCTAACAGCAAAATAAAAATACCAATATTTTTCCCTTTTTGCTTATTTTGTTTTCACAGCATTCATCTCTTCTTCTCCTTTCTTTGAATATTTGGCCAGAGCAAAATTAATGTGAAAGAACAGATAAATACTGGTAAAAGAATTCCAGTTGACCATTATATCAATATCAGCCAATCAATCATCACTGGTCAGTATACTGATCCATTTCTACCTAAATTCTTTTCTGACATGAACATGCACTCAGCTGATTATGACTTTGCACACAACACGCTTGACCTTTTTTTTATAAAATATAACAACTCACAAATCAAACAGTACAGAAAGTTGTTAAAATAAGATCAATTTTGTCAAATTCAAATGGTCATCGAAACAAAACAATGTGCACAGTAACATGGTTCTGCTCTCCTGCGTAATAAGTACATGTAAGAAACATTTAATTAAGTAAAATTCTCCATGTCCTTGTCCTTTCAAATCTCATATCTTTACTTTCACATGAGTGAGCGATACTGCCTAAACCAGATGTTATTTGGATGAGCCTCACCAGCACATGCAATTATATGATTAGCATGATTGTTGCATTCACTGACTGTCTGATCTCAGACACCTGAACACCATCTGCTCAGCAGTGGAGATGCATCTAAATCCTGAGATCAAGTGTTCCTCCTCATTGGGCCGCTGAGCTTTCTGTTTGTTCTGCTTTACTACAGTTATGTGTCCTGCAGGTAACCTGTTGCGGCTCTGTGAAGCTCAGTTTTTGAAACTGTTTCCAGTTTTTGCAAGTGTTTTTTTTTTTTTAAATAAAGCTAAGGAAGCTCTGTAATGATTCTCTCCCATTTATTTTAATTACTTTCTTAAATGTTTTGTGCAGATAACTGAACTTCTAATACAAAGAAAATTCTTATTTTTATTTTTTACATGGCATTTTCTTTCTTCTTGCATCTGTAACATTGCTGGATCCTCTTTATTAGTACTTGGTTAATAAATTTTAATCTTTGCCACACAGAATAATGGTTCAGTGTTGTTTTTTTTGTCTTGTGTTCTTTGCTGGGATTCATATTTTGGGGGCAGCTTTGTTGCTTGCTGTACCACCCTAGTCTTGAATAGAAGGGCAGAGTGATTATACCAACCTCATAAACTACAACATTACTGCAGTGCATACACCCACATACACCCATTCTAAGAACAGCTGATCTCTTGGCATTACACTGACTCTGATTTTAGATATATTGTGTGCATGTGTTAATGCAAACGTTGCACTCTCTTCTATAGGATTGTTTATGTCAGGAGTAACCTAAAGCATGTGATCAGTGGATCATTGCCAAAACATGCACATTTCAGTCTGCAGTGTGTCTCAACACTTTCTCATTGACCTCTGTTGTGCACTTCATCCCACCCAAGTTTCATTGACAACAGGCCGGCTGATGCCTCTCCACATCACACTCTCTGAGGCTCTGCAGCTCTGCCTCCCTCCATCCCTGCATACATGTAATCTGAATCGTTTCAGCTCCGAAACAGGCGGGCTGTCCGGACAGACTAGGCCCCGTCCTGGGGTACGCCCATCCCCTCCGTCCATTCATGTACCTCCAAAAAAGAGCGCTGAAATATGACAACATGGCTCCCCTTTGTTTTTATGCAGAAAACATCACCCAGACCCCGAAACGGCACAGTTCAAATTATAGGAAAAGTCTGACATGAGTCAGCAGTCCTGCCGCATACAGGATTTCATAACGAGCGGGGTACAAAAATAGGAAAGAGACGCTGTGACTGCGGACTTCTGCTGAGGCTCTATTATTCATGACAGCACAACGGAGACGCCGAAGTAAAAACAAATGCACAACTTTGTATTTTAACGTAGAACAAGATGTCACCCTAACCCCCCCTGTCTCATCCAGACATCCCTCTGCATCCACTGTAGTCCTCACACTGCACATCCACACGCCGTGGCCAGAAAAGCACGCACAAACGCGCACGCACACACAATAAAGTAAAAAAAAAAAAAAAAAAGGCAGCGTTTCGCACAGGTAGGTGATCACAATCGGCCAAAACAGCGACTGAGGCATAATGCTCAGTTATGTGTGTGTGCATATGTTTTGCATGTATGGATGTAGGTGTATGTGTCCCAGGTAGGACTCACGCGCCGTCCTCTCTGCAACCAGGAGAAATGCGGTAAAGAAGAAGACGCAAACTTGGCAGCACGGCATGCAGGCCCCTCCATTACTGGGGGTGGCCGAATAGTCTCGCATCGTGGAATTAAACCCTGAAAAGGGAGGTTTTCAGGGATAACAGCGTGCTAGTCTTCAGGCCGGTCCGTGCTGTTCTGGTCTCGGTCGGGAGTGTAGCTGCAGCAACCCGCTCTCCCAGCCCCGTGTCCCCGACCCAGCGTCAGCGCTCGTCCCGTTAAAGCGATAGCACCGGTGTTTCAGGACTTAGTAAGATGCATTGGTATTGCCTAGATTTTTATACAGTCAAATCAGATAAATATGAAGTTGTTCTCTAAGCTAAGATTTTGGACTGAAATTGTAAAAGCGAAATGATTTTTCCCTGCAATCTTCTGCTCAGTCATTTTTGTTTTGACATTTTGTCATTCAAGACATAAGACTTCATAGGTCAAGAATTGTGTCTTGTGTCTGTATCGTTCTGTCTGGTGTTGCACTGTTTTTGCACTTTATGTAGTCCTGTGTTAATTGTCTGTTATATATTATAGGTTTCATCGTGGTCTTGAAGGAACGTTGTCTTGCTTCACTGTGTACTGTACCACTGTACATGGTTGAAATGACAATAAAGCCACTTGACCTGAATTTATGCATTAGGTAGGGTGATCTTATGATGGTGAAATGATTGCTTTGCGCATTTATGTTAGACATATATTTTTCAGCTTACTGTACAGTTATCCTGTTTTGGTTTAATTTAATTTTGCCTTTCCCTTTATTTATTTATTTATTTATTTATTTATTACATTTGTACAGCTGTTATGGCTGAGTTTTCCAAGATGAGCTGCAGAGGCATATTTTGGACACCAGGTGGCAGCAGCGTCACAGTAAATAATATAGTGCACTGCTTGCACTGGTTTTTGTCCATTAAATGATCACGTTTTTGTACAACTAAGTGTGTGGGTACCTGCAGTAGTGATATCAAGGTCAAAACCTTTCTCTAGGTGATTCTGTCATGCTTTATGCCCTACATTCAGAGCTTCTCTTCTTTGTCAAACCACTTCCCTGTCCACCACAACCCTTGGCTTACACTCAAAGCCAAGGGCTGTGGTGTTTGGGCTTTGGTGTTCATTCAAATAATTACTTGAATGAACATAAAAAAAAATCATGGAAAAGGATTTCCACATGATTAAATTGCTTTATTTTACCATCATGCAATGCTGTTATTCCAACTTAATGTACTTGAGTTGGACCAACTTAATCGATTAATGTTGAATAAACTTATTTGCTGCAGTCAAGTCCAGAATAGAAAGCCATTTATTAAAGTGTAAATCTGTTCCATGATTATTTTAGGTTCATTTAAAGAATTATTTTTTGGAGTGTTCAACAAAATGTCTGGTCAACATAAAACTTGTCATGGACATCTTTTTCCCTCCAATTTAATGGATTTATAAAATTCATATGGTTTTATAACTGGTAGTATAATAGTAGGTGGGCTGGAGCCTATCCCAGCTGTCAGAGGGCGAGAGGCGGGATACACCCTGGACAAGTCTGTCACAAGTAACACCGTATGGCCTCTTGCACTCACATATGGGTAATTTAGAATCACCAATGAATTTAACCCCATGTCTTTGTTCTGTGGGAGGACGAACCCACATAAACATGGGGAGAACATGGGGAGAACATCCAAAGTCCACACAGATGGAGGATTTGAACTCAGGACTTTCTTGCTGTGAGGCAACAGGGCTTAAAGGAAAGTAGGAAAACTATGATTACAAGGCTTCATACATACATACATGTGGTGTGTGTACATTTTTCTGCCTCTTAAGCCCTTTTTCCATTAGTACCTACTTGCATCGACTCGCCACAGATCGCCACAACTCGAAATGTATCGAATGGTTTTCCATTACAATCCAGTACAACCTAACCTGCATGACTGTCGTAATTAATATGCAACAATATGCGTAGAGGTGTAGTGGTGAACCATGCCGAGTTGATCAGTAGGTATTAATGGAAAAGGGTCTTTATAAACCCAGTGATTTTCCTGTGGTTTAAACTCTTGTGTGATCTTGTGATATAGGCAACTAACCACCCTTGCTAGATTGTATCATCTCAACAATAATAAATTTAACTAAAATTAATTTTATGCACCGTAGGAACATAAATTTTTTTTGTTCAAATTATTTTGTTCAAATTACAATTAGACTCTTTCCAGTCGTTAAAGGTGACTGTACACACCATTTCCCCGGACCACATGCCCTCGTTATGTTGTTTTTATTGGCACAATTCAATAGTGTACATTCAAACTGTAACCCTCACCATCATGGATTCTGCCAACAAACTTAGTAGAGGTATGTACCACGGACCCAAAACAGACCAAAAAAACCCACTGAAATTAAAGTTTATTCACTTTTTCAACTCTTCAACACAGATTTAAATGGAGCATGAGCTGCTAATACATTGTGCGATATGCAAAAAGACCTGCAGCTGATTAGCTGCCGTCCTAAGCCATTTCTGTCATAATTATTAGTACACAGTCATTAGGAGATTCAGAATTCTAGCAATATAAGCACCAGTGCATCTCCATCTGTGCATGGAGTTATTATGCTGCTCTGTAGAGTGGAAGTTTTACATCTATCTCACCACATTTACACTTTTTCCCTTCTGTTGCCTTTAATTTTACAGTTTCCAGAACTCACAGTGGGATTATAGCAGGTTCACAAACAAATAAGAGTAGATGAGAAAAGTGCAAAAACTCTAAAATGTGGACCGTATCTTGATACCAGTGTTTAAGACAGTAGTTCTCAGACTGTGGGTAGATGCCACTTGTGGGGCATTGAGTTACTGCATTAAACGAAAAAAGGTATCATGGGGACCCTATAAAAAGGCTCTAAAGCAATACAATGAAAATCATGTGACTATAGTTACATGGATGACAATCACCCAATGTTAGTGGAGTAGGATTAAGTGGGGCATGCCAGAAAAGGTTTGAGAACCACTGATTGAAAATTAATCCAAATGTTATGCAAATGTTTTTGCTTTTATTTGGCCTTAAAACAAAGTACTAAAGAGAATAGTATTGACAATAATTAAACAATAAGTTATTGTTTAAAATCTTTCATTAGATTCTGTTTAAATTCAGTCATCATTAAATTAAGTTGACAGAATAAATAAAAAACATTGCCATTAGTAAATTGGTAATCTAATGCACCGATAGAAAAGGGGCTGTTAAAAAGCTGATACTGTCCAGTACAGATGGTTGGATTATGATCAGTTTAACAAGCCAAGATCCTTGCTTTGGTGACCCCGTGTGAATAAGAAAGCAGCTGAAAGCTTGCTTAATCTCATCATTTCATTTCAGACTGTACACTCACACACAGCTGTAACCTCTGTTATGCCCCCTGTTTGCTATACTTCTCAAAGCACTTGTTAATAATAGAAAAGTTAGAAAATCCCAGCGACTTTATGGCAGCAGCTACATATCGCAGATTCTCTGAAATATCTGCTACGGCTGGCAGCAGTGGTGGTCATCTGTGCTCTTTGTGTCTCTACCAGTTGACGTTTCGGGGCATTCTTCTTCCAAAAATGTCATTGCCGTCTCTTGTTGGATGACTGAACTATCGCAGCTCATATGTTTTCATTAATTTACACAGTAGAGGGACTTCTCCAGGCATTTCTGTCAGTGACAGTTTCACAAGAGTCACATTGGCGCAATACATCAGTCAAGTAAGCTGTTGGCTATTCATGTCATATAGTATTTATTCACCTATGTAGCTATTAGATCCGTTTCCATCCATCAGCTAGCCTATATGTTTGTTTCCTTCTTTTTTCAGTCTGTATGTCACTCTGCGCATCTCTCTGTTTACTGTTGTTTCAATAATATCTGTTAAGACTTTGAGTGACTGTACTGATGTCTGGTTGTCCGTTCATCCAGATCTCTCTGAGGATCCTCTCCCGCTCTTCTAGCCTCTGGGCCCGGTCCAGCTCTGATGACACACACACACAGAATACGTTTTATGGACACTGTCCATTCATGTTACTGTCAGATTTATTATTTATTTATTATTCTATTTGAAGATAGGAGCATGTGTGTGTGATTATGTCTGGCTGCCGTGCTCATAGAGACATAACCAGAGCGTCACACCAACACAGTGTGAGATTTCAGCAGTCTTATTCTAATTAAATCATTGCTGTGGACACTGTGCAACATGGGTGAACAAACAGTATATAAAAGATGGCTTCCAGGTCTGAAAGGGGAAACCAGAAGTGCTTTAAACTTGCATTCTAATCCAGCAGGGGTGACCTTTGGTTGCAAAAAGAAGGCTGCTGGTATTGAAGTCTATGAGAAAATAAGTCTTTTGCAGACTTTGGTAAACACTTTCCAGATGAGTTGGTAATTTGAAGTCCTGCTGATTACAGTGTGACATTCATTTTATAAATGATGGTTTATTAGAGTAAAATAGATGATAAGACAGGGTATGCGTTAGAGCTGGTGTACCTTATGATTGACATGTTTTGAGTATTTTGAGCCTTCAGTTCTAGTTTTATTTATTTTATTTCTCTCGTCTTTGTTTCCTTTTGTCTGTTCCTCTGAATCTTTCCCCAGGTCAAATTTATTCTTGTGTCTCTGTTTCTCTGTTTATTTAATTATATCCTGTCTTACTTTGGTACTTAGTTGTCTTCTGTATCTTGATTTTCTGTTTATTTTTTAGTCTTGTTTTCTTGAATTTTACTGTCTTGTTTTCTCTCAGCTGCGTCTAATCCCTGATTAGCCCTCAGTGTTATCCTTTGCTACAGTTTACCCTCCCTGTGTGTTTCCAAGTTTAACTCCTGCTATGTCTGGGTTTCTGTTGCCTAGTTTGTGGACTATGTTATTGGGCTTCTAATCCACCAATAAATTATAAACACTGAGTCTGCCTTTATGTGTCTACATCCTATAAAAGCTTGTTTTCGCCAATAAAATGAATAAATAAATCAAATTGCCATGCAGATAGCTGAGATCAATTTAGGAGTGCATGCCTGTCTGATGTTTGTGTTGCAGTAAAATGATGCATAATGAATCATAAATACAGAGGAGCATGTGTTAAAAGAAGCACAACACAATAACTTTATGTTAAGTCTGCTATTTGAGCAAATGTACTTTCAAAACTGCTTTTTATTAAAACATTTCACTGGACTACGATTCATATCTAAAGGATCGGATCATCTGAATCACAGCACTACTATGATGTCATATGATGTGTGGGTTATCAAATTAGGAGACCTTATTTTAAAGGAAACAGCTTGCTGGATGTGTGAATGATGTCTTAGTGTGTGGATGGTGACATTGGTGTGCGTCAGTGGTGTACGTGTCTGCCACAGATACCCTCAGCTGATGTGAACATGGTGGCGTGCAGTAGGGATCTCTCAAAGCGTCTGCGTCTCCGGGCTGATGGATCAGTTGTGTCATCCCAGTCCTCAGACTCACTTTCCCCAGTGGGCCCAGTCTCTCCAGAGGGGACGACAGCAGTATTGTCTGGGTTGCTGTCTGCGGGCTGATGGTGGTGACAGCTGTGATGCCGACGATGTTGGAGTCTGTTCCTTGGGCGATGGGGAAGATTGTTAGTGTTGCCATAGTGGCAGTCTGCTCGACAGTGTATTTGGAAGACGATGGCGCACAGTGTGACAAGAAGGCCAACGCACACGCCGCCAAGAAACACAAGCGCTGTCCTCTCGGGCTGGTCTGTAAGAGAGGCAGGATAAATTAACAAATAAATTAACTGCTGTTTCATCCTTCTCTCAGTCCCTCCCTGCACAGTCTTTAGTCTTTATGTACTACGTTTTCAGACATCCCTCACCTGTCTGTTGTCTTTACACTGTTTCCACCTTCTGACCTCCACACATATGTCTTTGAGCCAGTGGGCCAACGTCACTGATCCCTTTTCAGCTTTCAATGCCAGAAACATGTTTGACATGTTTGTATCTGCTTTGTGTTTTCTAGATCAAATTAATTTTAGTGCATGGGCCCTAAAGCCCCTACTTTGGTCTCTAGAAGATCAGACCAGTGAAACCTTTTCCTTCTTTTATATAGTGTAAAAATGCATGTATGTTCCTTTTTTCAAACTGAGTCAGTCTACTGTTATTACAAAGAAATATTACTGCCGTAAATCAAAGAAAAGCTTCAGCACAGCTTTTTTACAGAACCATCTTGGTTCAGTGTAATGTAACAGAGCAGCAGTAATATTTTTGTCGGTTAGAAAGCTGTGAAACATGTGGCTCAGATTAAACTAACAATGCAGACAAACACTCTCATGAACTAATCCTTTCTCCATGATTTGATACACAATCCATCCTATGTGGAAAAATACAGTCAAAGTGTGATAAATGATTCCTTTTTTCTGCAGTTTTCACATGTTCTGAAGGCAGATGTCAAACTTTTAACAGACCTGTTCTTGCTCTTTGTTTCATATCCCTAGTAGGTTTATGTGCTAATATTATGTGCTAAGTTAAAGAAATTAGCACATAATATTTGCTCATCACATCAATCCCACATAAAAGCTTCTTTTTTTTTTTTTTTTTCAATTGGACCTACTGTACCTGCAATGAAGGTGTAAGCAGCCAGTATGTTGCTAAGCAATGCCATCTCCTGGGACACCACCTTCACTTCCATATTTGGGCTTCCTGTTGTTGGAGCGCTCATGTTGTGGTTATTATTTTTCCTGCAGAAGTCAGTTCAGCACCTCATGATAAGGAGGATTTTCCCTGAATTCTTAAACCTGTAAATACCCCAAAACATAAAAATGAGAAACAAATTAGAAAATGAATAGCGTAAGTAACTTCAATAAGTCATGTACTAAAGCTAAACTACATTCATGTGAAAAAGTTTGTTTTCTCAGGACTGCATGCAATCCTCAGAAGAAGAAAAACAAGTATACCCTCACTACAGGAATTAAGAGGGAAAGTAGCAAATAGGTGTTGCTAATCAAATGCACATGATTGATCGTCAGAAAATGTGAGCACCTGTATAGTTTTGCCAGTTTGCTGGTTGAGAGCATTTAAATGAGTGCTAACACAATGCAATGATCTTCCCAAGTGTGGAGGTCCCAGCAAATTCACCGAAGGCCATGCAATGCTCAGTGAAACTGCAAAAAAAGAGTTACAGCTCATACTTTGCTGGCCTCAGTTAACATGATATTACATTTTGTGACAATACAGTTAGAAAATGACTAACCAAGTGCAGCTTTTAGAAGAGATTATCAGGGGGAAAAAAAGCATCTTTCTAAAAAGAACAAGGCAGCAGGGCTTAGGTTTGCCTCACCTGAACAAACCTCAAAACAAACAATGTTGTTTGGACAGAAGAGACCAAAGTTGGAGATGATGTACAATAGCATGCTTGGTGAAAAACAAACATGGCATGTCAGGGCAAACAACGCATGTGTCAAGCACGGTGGTGGAGGAGTGATAATTAGCCCTAAATCCTGGCCACAAATGGATCATGAAATAGAACAATGGTACCAAGCACAGCAGCAAATCTACCACGTTTCACACGTTCATGTGAGCCAGTTGTCCACATTAAAGTGAGTACAGGGGAAGGGTGGAAAATAAAGGTACCCCTGGTAACCCTTTTCAGTTTATCAACAATCACAACTGTGGCTTTATGGAGACAAGTCAAAGTGGTTAAACAAATTAAAGTTAATCACAGAGGACTTTGGAAACACTGATGCCTTACCCATCAATCTGTACCTCCCTCCCAGTTTTCACCATCATTATCAACATGCCTGAGCTGTTTTCCTGCAGCGTTTAAAAGAAAAAAAAAACAATAATTAGGCATCCATACCTCAGATAATATTTTGTTTTTGGCACAAAAAACACGCATGTATTCACACATTCTTTTGTGCACTTAAGTCAGTTTTGCAATATCTGTGCAGCACACAGACATGAACACACACGATTTAGTGCAGAGCTCATTCACTTGAGAGAGGGTGTTTGGAAGTAAAGGAAAGCCAGCGTGGAGATTTTCAAAACCAATTATTTTTACACAAAACAGTTCATAGATGTGGACATTGTTTTAAACGTGAAGATTGAACATCAAGGATTTGATTCAGAATAATTTCTTACTTTTTCGACCACTAGGTGGCAACAAACAGCTGCGAGTGTTGCTGAAAGCTCAGGAGTTCAAGGCTTCCCATTAAGACTTTGCGAACCTGGCAACAGACTCAAACACACATGCTGCTGTGCACCAGCTTATAACTGACAAAGCAACTTTAATGCTGAAAAGCGCTCATTTGACATGTGCTAAAGTTGCAATGCAGATGTGTGGAAAGAAAATAAAGGCATAAGAAGGTTGCAGTAATGTCTCAGGACTTAAACAGCTTAGCTGCAGCTCTGCATAGATGGATGTTTGGCTTTGAGCACACTGAATTGTAACTTAAATCATCTTAACTTTCAGCTTTAATGCTGTGCCTTTTAAAGCCTAAAAGAAGTACAGCCTAGACTCAAGCTTGCGTTTTTTGGCTTGCAGACAGTGCTATTCGTGCTTTTAGATTGTTTTAGTGTATCAGCCTGAACTACATCCTCCAGCTAAAATGTTTGCTGCTACCTAATATTGCAGCTCAGCCGAAGGGGACATTGTTAATGTTTAATTCCTGTCATGCTGTCATGAGCATGAGTCTCTTCGCACAGACAGATGCGCTTCTTTTTTACAGAGAAAATGATTTCTACATGAAAGGGCTTACAACAACGTTTGTTTTTGAGTAACCGATTTCTGGGAAGTTTTTTTCCCCACATGTATTTTTTGTTTGCTTTGAAGAACAGTTCAGTCGGATGCATAGAATTACAGGCCAGAGCAAAAATAAATGTAGCGGTGGTGAATTGTTCCTTTAAATTGTCTACATTTACTCTACGGTTTATTACCGTCTCTTGTCAGTGAGCTGAAAACATGAAAGTGGTTTTTAACATGCGCACATTTGGCGCTGACCTGGAAATGTGCTTGTTTCAGAGAGACAGTCCATCAAGTCCGGGCTTCAGACAATGTCATAAATTACCCACACTAACAAGAAGATGTGTAAGGGGGTTTTTATTTTTATCTAGGCCACAGAATAGAGTGTATTATATACGGCCTTTGGTCTGGACATAAAGATCCAAACTTAGACTGCTATCCGGGGCATTTCTTTAAGCTCAAGCATAAAGAGTATGACATGATGGTTGGTGTCATATACAGTAAGTGATGATTATTAAACACTGAAATGAGTAGCTAAATCTCAGGGGGAGAAGTTATTAAGTTACAATAAAGCAATGTTAATAGTAATTAATAGTAAGAAGAAATACAACAATAACTCTTTAAAATAACCAGCTTAAATTTACAAATCATTGTGTTTGAACTAGTTTAGTTCTGTATTTAAATTTCATAGCCCCTGTGTTATCAGTGTTACTGAACTCAAAGCTTGAGTGGCTTGTGGTGTCATTTGGACAAAAAAAATCTGAATAACCTTTCAGAATATTGTAATTCAAGTCTGAAATGGTCTGGATGTTTCTAAAATACTTTGCACAGTCTCGCCTGTTACAAAAGACTCACGGGTCTTTTCATATCAGAACAGATCATTTATGTTTCAGTGTAGGAAATAAGATGCAGTGGGTTAAACAGAAGACCTTCAGAGCACGGTTTATATCTTGCGTGAAGCCAAAAATCAGCTCTGACATGTTCCTAGCACATATGGAGGACACATATGGAGGACGTGCATTGCTTAAAGCGTAGAAGTATGACTGCACGAGTGGGCTGTCTATTCCAGCAGTGTTTTTCTTTTTTCTTTTCTGTATTTCTGCAGACTGCAGTTTTAATGGTTCACATGATTCTTATAATGTGTATGATGGAGTTTGAATGACTTTACTTGTACAGCACCAAGAATAAACCTGTCCCCATCAGCTAGGCCATCTAATAAAAGCTCCCTCTTCCTAAAGATAATCCTAGAGTGTTAGAAAACTGAATTTATACATTAACACCCGCAGCTATGCAGACATTTACAGTCTTGTTAGAGATAAATGAAAACTTGTGTCCTAAGATACTCTTATTCTCTGTAGCTGCAAAAAAGGATGACGATAATAATTAAGCAAAATTTCCAGAAATGACATATTAAATCTGAACAATGCTTAATGCTTACACAGAAAATGTGCAAAGCACCTCAGAAAGACTTTTCTTTTCTAGCATCTTCTTCAAATAAAATCTCGCTGTAAATAAACTTTATTTAATTTCATAAATGTGATTTCCCCACAGATTTAATACACGTTGTGTGTTCTCCATCAGATTACTTCACGAAGACTCTTTTCTTAATGCCAAACAACAGTAAAGATATCAGCCTATGAAAAGGCAGCGTTTATAAAAATGAACAATGACACTTTTAAACATGTAAATCTAAACTGTGTAGAAATACAAAGATGCCAAATACAGAATGTTGTGCTCTTGAGCTGCACAGCTGTAAAGACACGGCATTGAAATTTAAACTTGAACAGATGAAAAATGGATGAAGCTCTGAGAGAAGATCAAACTGGCCTAATTTCTCTGGATGTTTTCAGCTGTAAAAACGCTGAAGCGCAGTGCTCTTGACCTGTCGGGAGAAACTAAGAGGACACTAGAGAACAAATCTGCATTTTATCTGTCACATTTCTGGAAATATGGGCCAAGCGAAAGTCATTTTTGTCCCCTCCTTACTTACTGTTAGGCATAAAAACACACACCTCGGGCTTTTAATTATGTTAGAAAACAAACTAAAGAGTCGAAAAGCAACTTGTCATCACGGGACGTACAGAAGCAAAGAATAAAAAAACAAAAAAGCAAATCGCATTTCATTAAAGTGCAACATAACACGAGCAAACACAACACAACCTCCAAGCCCTTCTAAATTCACTGACTGTCAGGATCATTTTGTGATGTTGTGTGTAAATGCTGCAGGACGTGACTGCCCTTCTCTCGCCCACTCCCCTGCTTACTCTTTCTTTCTGTCTTTAAATATGACAGTATAGCTTCCTGTATGTTACAAAAAAAAAAATAGCATTATACCATCATTAATAATTTATAGTTATGGGTATTAATCACACCTTTTAAAAAAATGTAACACCTATCTACCTTCACAAACAAGCCCGGGGACAAAAAGCAGATGTTCATCAGTATTAGAGTTGAGTGGTGAATGAAAAGTCATGCAATAAATTCCTATCAGCCAGCTGATCGCCACAGTTATGTAATGACATTAGTATGAGACGGTTGGCCTGCTGCCAGCTCATTACAGTCAGTCACACTCTGTTCAGCAGTCTAGAAATAATGAGCTGTTTACACTGATGACTCAACTACATGCGAAAGGCTTTTTCTCACTCTGTACTTCACAGTCGATCAATCGCACTGCAAAACTAAGATTTGCGATGCTCTTCTTTGCTTTCTTCCTTAAAAGCACTTTCTTTCTGATTGTTTGTCCAATAAACATGAAGCCCGCAGGGAACCCGAAGTCCTGCAGAACCATTGGATCAGTGCTCTCATGTGCATGTGAATGTGAAGTCGTACAAGAGCGTGGCAGTCCTTTGGGCACAGTTCACAGATTTAGGCAGTGGCCGGTCTTTCAGTCAGGCTTTTTGCACTTGTGCGTGCCATCTTTCGCCTTTCATCCCACTGAAGCAGATGTTTTTCTTTGAAGCTCTCCTGACCCAACTACATTTCAAGCATTTCAAGTGACCATGTCTTTGTGTTGATGGTGTGGCCGCCCTGGTGAGTGTTTCTTCAAGGTTCACAGAGGAGGTATTTGGGGATTCAGCCATCTTCTGTATGGTGCACATGATCAGAGAAAGCCTAGTTTCTGGAGGAGTGTTGCTCAGGGCAAAACATCTCTGGTGGGAACTTTTTCTTTCCAAGAAATGCAGAATTTTCAATGAACGCAGTGCACGTACAAGGCATGAAATTCCTTCTGCTGATGTGGAAGTGTTCATGTGAGGTGCATGTGCTCACCACAGTTTTTGTTTACCTTGCAAGGTCTTTTTTCATACTTATTGAATTGTATGCTGATATGTTAGAGACATTCAACATTTCAGCCCTGGATATTTATCTTTTTGATGCTGATTGTTAGAATAAAGTGCCTACGTGACCCTACTAACCCACAGCATGCAGTGCAAGAGGTAGGACACCAGTCCATCAGTTATTGGAGGCAGTTTTTGGCAATCATGCGTGGAAACAGCAGTGTCATCAGCAAAGAGGCATTTTTTGACCTTTTAACCTTTGTAGGTCAAACAGCTTCTTGTGGGCTTCACTGTGGAGGTAGATGACCGCAGTAGAGTGGCCAAATGACCAGAAAAGAACATTCAAAATAGCTGAAATTTCAAAATAAAGGTGTGGTTTGTATAGTCTTGCATACTCTGATGTGCATGTCGCAGTCACAGATCTTCTTCATGTTGTCACTGAAGGAGTTCACAGAGCTGGAGATCTTCGCTGGCTTTTCTCAAGGATCATGAAAAGATTGTATCTGCTCTCTATGTTGAATGCTCTGTGAAGCCGATGACGGTAATGTAGTAGAGTCCCTGTTTTTTGCTACTTCTCCTATGATTGCCAACCGTGTCCAAGCTTGTTCAGATTTGAATGCACACTGACCCTAAATATGAGACATGTGGAGCTTCTTCAGCACCAGGTGAGCAAAGATTTACTCACCATACAGAGTATGAATATGCTATGACAGTTTTTGCAGTTCCCTCTGTCCTCCTTGTTCTTCCAGATTGTGATGATATTGGCATCTTTCATGTCCTGGGACACAGCTCCCTCCTCCCAGACAGAGGAGTTAGTGGAGTTAGCCAAGGACTGGGCATCTGGCACACAGGAGCAATGGTTGGCCATCACTGCTTTTTAAACAGTACATGTTCTGATGTGTTCTTGATCTCCTTTTAGATTACTGGATGTCCATGATACTTTCACTGCTTTGACTGGGTTTCAGCTTTATCCCCTCGAATAGGTCGACTTTAACCTATTTGATGCCCACATCTGCTGCCACTGTATTCAGGAGCAGAGCTCAGGCATTACCTACAAGGGCGGCTCTAATCGCTGTGTTGTGCCGACAAGAAATTGAAAACACATATTTAAACTTTAACTGAACTCATGACTTTGCTTGGAGGGGTTTTCACAAATGCTAAAAGTTTATATCTCATATGTCAGATTGGCTGGATTTGTTTTAAATTGGGTCTGCATAATCTAGGATTATGGCTCAGAGAACATGTGAAATTTTGCAATGATATGATTAAAGTTTGTGTGGTTTGTTATACTGTATGTATAAATGTACATTTTTAGCAAGAACCCCGGTTTGATCCCCGGAGGACACAGAACTCCCTCTGAGGTTGCGTCGGGAAAGGCATCTGGTGTAAGACCGCCAAATCTAAACACGCAGAACTACCCGCTGAGGTGACCCCGTATGAATAAGGGAGCAGCTGAAAGTGGCTTTAATGCTAATTTTAAAATACAGAAAATTAAGAAATCAAAAGTCCATCGCTCTCTTTTCAAAACATGCAAAATCAATTACACATAAAAGTCTTTATTGAAATGCTTTGAAATTCCCATAGCTACAGTTTAGATCATCTAACATATTAAGTCCTATTATTTTACTAATATTTTATTATTAGTCGTACTTTATGTAAACCATTTTTTATTTTCCTAAACATTTGAACATTTTTGCCCAAAGTATTGGATAACAGAGGTGAAGCCGGCAGAATAAAGGGTGCTTTTCTTCAGGTATTTTCATGGGCAGTTATTCCCAGCTTTGTTCGGTGATGATGCTTCAGTTTGTAAGAATAGGTGTGGCAATCAATGGCTACCCATGGCTCAGTCATTTACTCTATGGGGATGCAAAGTTTCAGTGATCACATCTCTGTGTGTCACTGCAGGCCATACATGTGATACCTTTCCCAGATATTATCCAGAGTCCACAGGGTTATATTTTAAATCTTTTTAGTCCCGTCACTGCAATGAAAGCAATAAAGGCATATACCAAGTTCCTTATATATTAATTTTTTTCGAGTGAAGTCTCCTAGACTCCAGCCCGAGGTGTAAAACATGTTGCGCCTTTGTTTTCATACACACTGATGCTCTTCTCTCTTTTCTTTTTTTGCATGTCTGGCCAAATTCTTATGTGGCACAATAGCTCTTTGTTTTCCTCCATGTGGTTGAGAAAACTATATAGTTCCTCCGACCCGTGGTGTAGTCCACCACGACACTAACAGAACATACAAAAGCTCTTCCTGCACAGGCTCAATCCTCCACATCATGCTCATCACACTTTAAGCATATTTCTTCCCCCGTGTGTGTGACTGCTGATGCTAATCTAATGTGACACTGGCCTTTCCCTCTGCTGCTGCACCGGAGAGAGAGTGTGCACGCAGATTTAGAAAAAACAAAACAAAAACGGAAATAAGACAGAAAATTAAAGAAAGGAAAAATTTACTTGGCGGCACAAAGAGTAATTATATGGAGGGAAAAGTAATCGAGCAGTGAGAAAGACAGATTTGAGACTTCCTACAAAATCATAATAATTATAAGCAGATATAAAAACCAGCTTGTCATCATGAGCAGTTATCAGCACATGTAAATAAAATGTTTGTACTTACATGTTAATAATCTGAAGAGCCCATCTGCTCTCCTGTCCTCTCATTCCTCCTTTCCTCTTTACTCTGGTCTTCTCTTTTCTCCTCCTCTCGGTACTCCTCTACTCTGTGCTCGACTCTCTCCTCCCCTTTTTTTCTCCTCTCCTATTATCTCCACTCTTCTCTTTGCCTTTCTCTCAAAGAATACCAAAAGAAGACTAACAGTACAATTATAAGTATAAATCTCCTCTGCCCTCCCACAGTTGTCAGACAGGCCCAAAAGCCTCCGTCTCCTCTTCTCTTTCTTATGTAGATACAAATTAAAAATGTCAGTCATTCTCCTTTCATGCCCTCAGTTCTTCTTTCTTTAATGCCGAAGCGGCAGGAGGAGAAGGTACACTGCTCCGACTGTTTTCCAGAGTGCAGCTTTCCTTTATTCCGTTTTAGTTTTCTTTTTAGAGCGAGACATAGGTCAGCTCCTCGGGGCAGAAATGTGACATGAGAGACCCCGACAGGTCTGCCGAATCTCTCTCCTCTCTCTCCCTTTCCCAAACGTCTGCATGCCCTCCTCTCTGACTCTGCTGCTTTTTCCTCTTTCGCTCAACAACGCACACACAGCAGGACACATGTGCAGTTGTAAATGAAGACTCGCTGCCTCTCCTCATTTGCTCTTGGTCTGTTTTTCATGTGGAGCGCTCAGCAGGAGGGAGGAGAGAGAAACACTGAGGAGAGGAGAAGAAGAGGGACAGTGGGGCAGGAAACCAAGCAGAATACAATATTTCATGTGCAGTGTTGGAAAAAAAAGTGCTATTATTTAGACACATCACATGAAATTTCATAAAATCACATCATGCCTGCACCCTGTAAATCTAAGCTTTTTTATATGTAAGAATATATATATATATATATATATACATATATATACATATATATATATACATATATATATATTCACTAATCAGTAAAAGAGGCATGAGATAAAATTCAAAACTGAGCAGCACAGTGTTTCACATGCACAGAGATGACAGTGAGTGGCTGTGGCAGATGAGGATTTCAGTCACCTGTGAAGTCACCTTCTCACTGCATGGCCACACTTTGGATATTATCATTATTATTATTATCATTATTTATTTATACTGCAGTCGGACCATGTGCCCTCACAGCAATACTTATAGCTGATATTTTAGCACCAAATCAACACTTTTCTAAAAGATCAAAAACAACTTTATATCAGATTAACACTGATGAAATTTTCATTAGCTACCCCATCAGCTTGGCAGGTTATTTTTGTGCTGATGTTACGCAACGGGAAAAGTTTGAAAAACCCTCGAGGGCTGTGGTTGGGGAGGGTGACTGAGTTAAACAAAGTACTAAGCACTCAACAGGTATGTAGGGAAATAAAAACATGCAGTGGCATCCTTGGTAAAACTTTGCTCTTAGTTAAAGTTACTGTTACTGCTATTAGTCCTGTTAACTCTGGAAAAAGATGCTGGCTTTTCACTTCTTCAGAAAGATGCCAGACTTCCTAACGTGCAGCAAAACAATTCTGAGTGTAAACAATAAAACTCAAACTTGTTCAGGCAGCCAGCTGTAGTACGCTGCTGCACACTCATATGACACTCATCTCACTGCAACACTAGTCTTACACACCCATTAAATCACTGAGGTATATTTAAGCTGTCAGTATTTTGCTCATTCTTTTGCTGCGTGTCTGTGCAGACATGGTTTAAGCCTTTCACCCAGACAGGCTCTCCAAGATGTGTACTTTAACCTGAACCATGACCTCCTCATCCTAAACCTCATGCTACATAGTTTTATTGCCTAAAATCGACCAGAGAAACCTGAAAAGGCCCAGAAGTCAAACTTCTACCACTGCCTGCAAAATGTCAGAAGGTCATGACTATATCATTGATAAATAACAGGCAGTTGATGCTTACAGACAATGACATCATCACTAAAAGCCAATCCAGTGGTCTTGTGAACCCCCACCTAATGCTGACCATAGACTGTATATAAAAGATATGTGAGTGGAGCTACACCTTGGTTCTTTTTAAAAGCCAGCAGGGGGAGAATTGAAAGTCTACTCTTTGTAAATTATGGTCTCAGCTGGAGACCAAAAGCAGGATGTGACAGGTCGGATATGCAGACATGAAAACGACCCCAGAAGTTTTAGAGTATTTCTCCCAACTAGTTTAATTAATACGCATGTGTCTGTGGGAAAACAGGTGCTTCCACAGGGAAGCCTTAAAGTACAGTCATGTTGTTGTTTGGATCCTTGTTTTCTGTTTTATTTCTGTTCTTCTTTTAATATTATTTAGAAGTATTCTCCCCAGTGTTTCTGTCATCCATCCCCTTGCACTATTAAATACATGTTTTCTTTTGTTTATGAGGTGTTGATAACAACCAATTAACAGTTTACTTTTCATTCAAATTATCTGCATGTTGCTGCATTTAGGAATTCTGTGTTTTTCGGTTTTCGTCAGGTGAACCACACCCTTGTGACATCTGGATACCACAAAAAAGTTTAAGTCTTCACAAACAGGACTTTGCAAAACACTGGGGGATCCTTTTTATACTTTTATATGCAGTCTGTGATGCTGTTAATAAGCTAATATTTCATGGTGGAAATATCAGAATTGCTCCTGTTGTATTTTGATCCGTGATTTACCGTTTACAAACTTATTTCTCAGTGATACAAACAGATGTTACAGTGGATTATGCTTTTTTGTCTTTTAGTCCAAGTGCTGACTGTTACAGGCCTTAGCTCTGCGCTTACACATGTGATAGGCTGAGTTTCACTTCTGTGATTTCACATCTAAAACAAAAAAAAATCTAATTTCTGTTTCTCCACTTCTGTCAAGAATATCTATGTTTCAGATTTGACATAACCGTGTTGTCGAAAATTTGCTGGATCTTTCCGTTGCTCTTTGTAAAACTGCGATCACGTTTTCCGTTCTACGTCCACACGTGCACAAGTTATTAAATCAGCATCTTCACATTTCTGTAATTCTTTAATGGCTTGTTTAACACTTAATATCACACAAAAGCCTTGTGTTACTGGTTGTGTTCAGGTCTGCACAATCTGAAATCTCAACACATTTACATGCAAACTCCCCTCTCTTGCACAATTACTGGAGAGAAAGAAATAAAATGAATCCACGCATCTTTTTTTCCTTGCCACATGTGAAGGTTATTTATAGCGCTGATATAGCAGAATTAAGGTTAATAGATATTAATTAAGCCAAGCATCTCCTTATGTTTGCGATTATAATGTCTAAACATTGTTCTTTTTGCAGAATACACAACACACAGACCACTTTAAATCCATAATGCATGTATTTCTGCACTTCCTGCTCAGGGTGCTGAAATATTAACTCTCTTAAAGCCGTGGAGTGTTTTCTGTCAGGAATTATTGTCAACCCTCTTTGAAATAGCGAGGGACGGGAGCTGCGAGTTTCAGGTACTGAGGGGGGACGTTGGGTCTGCGCCACGCTGGGGTTTTTGCTCCACTGGTGCTTCACTTCATTATTTAAGAAGCTTCAGGGGTGAAATTTCAGGTCAGTGTAGGCAATCTCATCTCAGCACATCAGCAAAATAAAACACCATCAACTTCATCATAGATGGGAGTAATTCATATTTACTGATCAATATAAACACAAGTCGGCCAAGCTAAAGATGTCCCAAGATTCGCGTGCGCTGGCTTTGGTTAACCTGGACATATTCAGCGGTCTTTTGGCTCTTAACCTTAAACCCCAAATGGGCCACAAATCTGTACTTTCAGCTTTACAAATGACTAAACAATTTCATAAAACAGCTGGGTACCTTAGCTTTAGTGGGAACTATTTTCAGATGTGCACTAACACACATTTGAGCAGTTTGTAAGGATGCTTCATCTGAAAATAAATCCACAGTTATTGGAACAGATTAACATCTCACCGAGTGCTGCGCTGATGTGTTTAAAGGCATTTGTGGAAACAGTGGAGGTCTATCATTTCATCGTTTCCCACTACAGAAAAAATAACCTGCCGCGAGGTAAAGTTTGCTTATCGTTTTTTATGCGTTTCTGTGGGTTTGCCACTGATTTTGGGCCCACTGTGATGGGAAAATGACAACTTTTGCGAGGCTTGTTGTTCCAATCTTGGTAATGATTGAAAAATAATAATAACAATCACGACCTTAATTCAGTTCAACATCAGTTCATCGACAGCTTTTAGGTGAGTCCTCAATTTATTTATTTATTTTATTTTTAGCTGGGTGTCGTGTTCTGATGAATATGATCAGAAATCAACACAATAGCAAAAAGCTGATTTGTGCTCGTTTTGGTGGAGAGTTTCAGTGTTTTAATGTCTAGGAAAAGACCTGTATGACGTGGACGTGGTCTTTCTCTTTCACCCTCTTGTCTGTCTGCTGCTTCAGGGCACCTTTACTCAGTGTAGGTTTTTGGTCAGGACACAAATCCCTCATTATTTCTGTGTTTTCTTTGCGAGGGTATTTGTGTGTATGTGTGTGTTACATAAGACAACTGTTCATGTGGTGATAATCAAATCATTCCCATGACTAACTCAAGTGGAACTGAGGGCCTCTCAGACTCATCCTGTATGCATATGTCACTCTCTCCTTCCACGCTCTCTTTCTGTCTCCATGTGTGTTTATTCTCCTCTGTCTCTGTTTTTCTCCTCCCACCTCTAAACTGTTCTTTTCTTCTGCTTTGCTGCACTTTTCTTTTTCACTTTGTCTCATGCACTCTCTCTCCCTCTGGCTCTTCATTTGCCATTTCTATTTCTGTCTGCCTCTGAACCTTTACTATACCTTTTTCTATAAGGAAAAAATCCTTTAAGAGTATCTTGAAGTCAAACCAGCCTCATGACTGACCTTTTTCTCATAGCTGACATACACTCACTACTCACTTTATCAGCTATATAACTGGGTTTGGCCCCGTTTTTCCTTTTAAATTGCCTTCCTTCTTCATGCAGTAGTTTCAGCAAGGTTCTGAAAACATTCCTCTGAGATTTTGGTCCGTATTGACATGGCTGCATCTCACAGTTGTTGCACATTTGTCAGCTGCACACCCATAATGACAAACTCCTGTTCCACCGTGTCCCTGTGGTCATAGAGATGGAAATGGTCAGCATAAAAAGCAGCCTGAACCTTTAATACAAGGCAGGAGCCATGCTTTCGTGTTTTTTCGCCAAATTCTGACCTGAACATGCAAATGTCACAGCAGAAATTGAGACTCCTCAGATCAGGAAGCGGCCTCCTAATTTTCCATTGTTCAGTTTTGGTGATCCTGCATGAACTTACAGGTGTGGTTGTCTGCTGCTGTAGCCGATCTGCTTCAAGGTTTAAAGTGTTGTGTGTTCAGAGATGCGATATTTGAGTTACTGTTGCCTTTCTATCAGCTTCAAGCAGGCTGTGACCTCTGGCACCAAAACAAAATGCTGCTCACTGGATATTTTCTCTTTTCTAGAGATGGTTTTGTGGAAAAATTCCAGTAGATCATCTGAAGTACTCAGAACAGCCTGTTTGGCACCAACAAACATCCAATATTCAAATTCACTTAACTTGCTGCCATGTGATTTATATGTTAACAAGCAGCTGATGAGGTGTAACTAATGAGGTGACCTGTGAGTGCATATATTTAGAAATTTAAGTAAACATAAAAAAAATTTGTTTATTGTAAACGTCTTCTTTTGGCCAACCTGCGGTACCTACACAGGCTGTGGCAGGACTTTTTTCTCTGGCATGTTTCTTGTCTTCAAATCCATACAAAGTTGTTTTGAATGATTATATACATTATTATGGGGAGCACTGAATGGTTTGATTAGTATGACTCATCGATGACCTTCAGAAGAATGCCAGCGGGAGATTTTGGACTGATCGACAGCATTCATTCCCATCACAATGAAAACACAGAATAAGACTTGTGGAATCAATACCAAGGCCCACTGCAACTGTTCTGGCACCATGTTGTAGCCCAAAGCCTCCTTTAAGAGACTTAAGGGAAGAAAAAAAACAAAACATAACATGTTTTTTCGGTGAATCTGTTTGGACAGAAACAATTTTATCCACTATTGTTTTCACTCTTAGTCTGTGTCATCATGGCAAGAATGAGGACCTGGAGATACCCACTACAGCAAGAACCCCCACAAACATCAGTGTATGCATTTTGTCAACCTATTACAGCTTCTTTTATTTTACTGAATATGTGAATTTTAAATTGGGTCACCTTCACTAAACACATTCCGTCTATTGTCTTCTGCTTATCTGAGGTTGGACCGTGCTGGAAGCATGCTAAGGCAAGGAATTCCAGACATCCTTAACCCCAGCCACACTCTCCAGTTGGGAGAAGTACACAGGGCAGTCAATGTATGTGTCCATTGAGTTCTGGGTCTACTCTGGGATTTGACTGATATTTCAAGTGAATCGTATTTGTATTTAAAAATAAATAAATAAAAAGCTTCAGGCAATGCTATGACACTTACTTAAATAAGTATAAATTACATTTAATCCCTTTAGTTATATCATCACATCCCCCGCTGCATTAAATGCATTAGTAGTGCCATAGCATTCTACCACACAAGGTAGAGTTCAGCTGACTTTCTCGCCCCAGTCACGCAGCCGTGTGTGTTGCTGTCATCTCTTCACAGACCCACTCAGCGTGGTTACATAATGGCTGCTGCTCCTGTGGCCCCAGAGCCAGTGGAGGGTGAAGAAGGACTTAATGAGAGCTATTGGTGCGCACTGACAACTCTGCACTGAACTCTACGGACTCTGTGGCCGGACACCACGAGAAACCAGGCAAACCAAGAGTTAACTACCCCCCAAAAATATATATTTTACTTGTTCAAACATGAGAATTTATCTTCAAATCACGTCCGGCTTTATGAAAACTGTAAAATCTGTTGTAGTTTAGTAAAAATGCTGCACTGTAGTTGGAAAAAGCACAACAGCAGGATGGTGTGCTCAACTGCATAGTCTGCAGGAGGATGTTCGCTCACAGTTTAGTTATTTTAATTGGTCCTTTTTGTTTGACCGGACAATTAAATTGACAGTTTGATCACTTTTAATATCTTTAATTTGCTTTAAGAAACCCTGATACAGCGAGTGCCATATAAAGGCCAAGGTGAGTACAAAGAGCAGGTTACAGAATCCAAGCCGGTCAGCTGTGAACAGGCAAGTCAGGGTTAGAGAGGTCATAAACTCAGCAGTCAGTGCAGGAGGCTGAAAATGAAAGAGGAAAACAAGCTTTCACAGCCCTACGCAGACGAGGAAGTCTCACACCTTCCACAAATTTAAAAAAAAAAAAAAAAAAAAAAAAAAAAAAAAGGGCAACTCAGTGGAGTACAAGAGCACAAAATATCAGACCTAAGAAAACAATGAACAACTTCGTCTCCTTACAGTAAAACTCAATCAGGGGGGAAAAAAATGTATATGAATCCATTTCCACACATGCACTTCAGCCCTGGATGTCTAGACATCACCCAGCAGAGGTGAATGAACAACACAAATATCTGATGCAGTCGGATCAGACGTTAACTCGTCTTTACTTTTCTGTGTGCTCAAGTAAAAAGTCTATGTGAAGCTGGACTGTGCCGACTGAAGTTTGCACCTCTGACCCAAAAGGAACATTTCCACATTTCCAGTAGTGCGAATGAATCTGAAGCAGACCATTTCCTGCTGTGTGCTACATGTGAGAAAGGAAGACTGTGGAAAATATTCTGACTGGACTCAGAAGTTCATGTGTGGAAAGTCTTAAGATACTGAGCCGGCTTTCTCACAAAACAAACTCAGCGATTACCGACCGATTCTCCACGATGAAACAGAAAGGCGCTCTAAACTTTGGATAGTCACACGCATAAATTAAGAAATAAATACAACACATTTCGTTTAAATGCAGAGTTAGAAAATAATCTGAGCACACTGAGTAAGAGTAAAAACAACAACAACACAAATACGCAGCTTTTACACCCTTTATCTTTGCAGCGTCTTCATGGCTGACGTTCGTAAGCGCCAACTTTAACTTTTTGAGGTCACAATATTACTGTAAGCAGGCAGGGACGAGAGGGGTGAGCCTTAAAATGTGTCGGGCAGTTTGAAAAAGCATAAAAAAATACAAGTGGGAAAATACTGTTTGTTATTGCTCTCGATCTGAGTTACCTCAAAAAGTTAACGCCATCAAAACTGTTTGCATAAAAACACAAAACTCTCACCTTAATCATCTTAAACTCACTTGAAATTACTCGGCCGTAGCTGATTTCACACGTTAAAGAAAAAGCAAAAATAGTCTATTGTCAAGCCCAGCATCATCCCAATGAAGAGTAAATTATTTTAATCATATATTTTAAAAAAGAAAGGTCAAAAATGACTTTTATTAAGGCAAGAAGTTGTATCCTCCCAAAGTTGCAGGATCTGTTCGCTTCTCTATCGTTATACTTCTATTCTCCAAAGATATGTACTCACGAATACCAACATACACACAAAACACCAAAACGAGTGTTCAGCGTTGCTACAGTGACACAGACTCAACCCAGAACAACGTATCCTGAGATCTACAGTAGTAAACTGACTTCAGACCAGCTCTACAGACTTATTCTCCAAGTTGTCACTGTCCATCATTTGCCATCTACTGTCTCTGATGTCACTGTGAGAAGTGAGCCCAGACAGTTTATGATTGGCGACAGCCACAAAGCAGGCCAGCGAAGTCTCTAAAAAGCAGTCAGTCATGATCTCCTCAGAAAAAAAAAAGAAGAAAATAATATAAAGAGTCAACTTGTATCTCTTGACAGTTAAGATAAAACACTAGTTAGTTCAGTGTCAGCTCGTTTAATGGCCTTGGCTGAGCAGACTTGGCAAAGTGAATACTTAATAAAAACCGACTGAGATACAGAGCTCTGAGAGTCTAAAGGAGAGCACATATAGTTTTATTGCTTTGAATTATCTGCTTCTCAGCAGCTTTTGTCTGGTCCTAACTCCATCTGAAGGTTGTAAATTTTACATAGGACTCACATTCAGCTGTGGGACACACCAAGTCTCCATACTGAGCAGGTGAACAAGTTTCCCTTTCCATCTAAAGTCATCCCGAGGAACAAAAGATGAGCTCCAATTCCTATTTTGTGGCTTGAATTGTTGAAAGGCCATCTCTACTGCAGGACTTGGATGACATCAGAAGAGGTATTATTACTGCTGGTTAATATTAAATTAATTAAGGCCTGATGAAAGAGACCGTCTCTCCTTACAGCTTAGAGGAGAAACCATCTTAGTTTGTTAATGTGAAAACAAGCAGCCTTTTAAAATTTGGTTAACTGTTCTTAATTGAAAGTCTCTACAGAGGATGTAGTTTCTTGTTTCAGTTCTTCCTTTGCGGCTACTTGTGTCCATAGAGCTGTAGGTCGAGCCGGACCCACACTTCCCCTGTTGGGACCTCGTGCAGCAGAAGCCGACGCGTCGCTGGTCCCTTGTTCTCGAACTCTTTCTTTATGGTCGCCACTGGAACCTCGGTCCGGCCCAGGAACTCTGACACGAGAAAACACAACAGCACATGAGTTCGGAAGAAGTTATATTTATTTATTTTTCTGTTTTTAAAGAAGAAAACCATGTTTAACTTTTTATACTTTTTGTAATTATCCTGTGTACAGTTTAACTAAAATATTCAACAACAACAGCCAACGTTTAACCAGTGGGGGTGTTGAGACAGTTTCAGTGACACATGGGATGCTCTTTTAATATTTCTTTTAAACCCCACACCAGTGTGTTCAACTCATTTCACACAGTTTTTGCCCCCCCCCCCAGATTGATCCATGTGCTGGTGTGGACCTCTGACCTCGTGTTTGACACTCCCACCCTACACCCATGTCTTAAGAGGATTTGTCATTCTGCCACTGAATAAAATAACCATTTATCTATTTTCTACAGCTTATCCCTGTCATGGGGGCAGGAGGCACACCTAGCCCCCACTGTCCCTAGCTACCTCCTCAAGCTTATGTGAGGCATTCCCAAGCCAGAGCAGAGAAATAATCTGTCAGCTGTGTCCTTGGTTTGTCCTGGGGCTACGTCCTGGTAGTTCACTGTGGCGGGGTGTGGTTTGTGGCTTAGCTGCAGGGGAGGGGTGGAGCAGTGGGCTCAGAGAGTGTCAGGGGAGGCTGGGAACAGCCAGTAATCGTCATCTAACCATGCCTCCTCTATTTCAGGAGGATGCCGTGACCCGGAGAAGAGGGCAGTCCAGACAGGAAGCTAATGCTAACAAGTGTGCCGACCCAGCTCAGAGGGGAGAGTTGCTGGAAAGTGACTCAGTTGTAAATGAATTTATAGAGAAAGTTGCCGTAAATAAATACTTAGCTTGCTCCATGACATGTGTTGGGTTCTCCATTTCATAGTTTGTGTTCGGGCATCTTAATCAGATGATATTACCCAGCTCCAGCTATCCACAACCTTAAACTTTCAGTCGTGACTCAGAGATAGTGACCATAGGTGAAGGTGGGAATGTAGACTGAAGTGTAAAACAGCAGCATTACTTTCACGGCCAGTTCTCTCTTCACCACAACAGACCGGTACAGCATCCACACTAATCTCCCACTCCACCCTCTCCTCACTCAAAGACAAGACCTCCAAGATACTTTTCTGCACTTGGAGCAGCAGCTCATTCCCAACCTGGAGTGGGAACTCCACTGTTTTCTTACAAACAAGTGTTAATAATAATTTAATTTGTATACATTTACACCATAATCTAACTATTTTATGGGCTTTTAAGGAAAGAGTTCTGAACAAACTTTAGCAATATTAATAAAATGAAATAATGTAATTAGCCGGTAGCTAACCGTCTGGTGAAAACTGGTCTTTTTCGTTGATGGTGATGCAGAGGACGTCCTGGTAGATGTCTTTGATGTGAAACTGACAGTTGAAGTTCCATTTGGGGTTCAGGGTGTCGTTGATTGCTCTGGATGTGAAGATCTGAGCTCCCATGGTCACTTCACAGTAAGGGTTACTTTTACCTGCAGGAGGGAAAGACAGCAGACAGGCATGAGGAGGATGTAAGAGCAGGTAAAGAGAAAGCAAGTTGAGGATTGATTCAGATAATCAAAAAAAAAAAAATGGAAAAAGGAGAGTCAAGGAAAAAAAGGAAGAAGTAAAAATAAAAGTGTAAAAGTATAAAACAAAGAAAAAAAAAAGAAAAGAAAAAAAGCTGATGATTTGTTTTTAGTGCATTCATGCTCACCGTTGGGTTTTGCTGCCTTGAGTTCAGTGGCTTCTAGGATGGTGACGAGCAGTCTGCCAATTCCACTGCCTTTCATAGAGCGTGCTGTAAACACGTGCACAGAAAGCTTAAATGATTATTTGAGATTATCGCGTTTAGGTGACACGAATGTGGCTCTTGGAGTGTAGACACAAACCTTGATAAACCTTTTCCCTTTTTTTCTTTTCAGTCTCAATAAATTCCTCAGACGCCACCTTAATCTTCTGAACCCACGCCGTCCTGAAAAACACAAACACGCAGGCATTCGTAAAAGCCACTGATTCACTGGCACATTTCTCTGTGTGTACGCCGACGTGTGCACATACCGTTCATTAATGTTGTCTGTTCTGAGCATGTAGACTTTGTCAATGTGTGAGATGTGGAAGATGGGCTCATCGCTGGAAGGATCTGGAAGCTTGACCAGAGCTTCGTTCAGGAGGACGGGCTACAGGAAACACAAGATGAAACAGGGTCGGGCACAAACACAAAGTCTAACGTTGCCTCAAAGGAGGAGATTTCCACTCGTGTGCATCTCTTACCGGTTTGTAGATCTTTAGCTGTACGTTATTCTTGTTGCTGAACAGTTTATCGGGTCCAGATGAGGTGAACTGTTTAGCCGCGTACGTTAAAAGCAGGAAGTCGTTGAAGAGGAAAGCCCAGAGTTCCTTGCTGCTCTTTGCCTTGTACAACTGTGACGATAGAGTGATACACCCGCACATGTATGATTAAACATTTAAAAAACTAACTACATTAACTGATTTACTTTCGCAAATCTTCAGCAAAACACGACTTTAAATTATTTAAAGCTTACTGGTGTCTGAAGATTTTACTTTGTGGTATGAGGCTTGTAACCAGTAACACTACTTCCTGGGATTTGAACCATTAAGTTTCAAATTTCATCATCCGTTATGCCCCATCCTGCCAGCCAATATGAGAACCTGCAGTGAAACTCACCTTGCCGCTGTGGAGCAGTTTTCTGGGGCCCAAACAGTTGGTAAGGGAATTAAAGACCAAATGCTGTAAAAAGCGAGAAAGTTTAAAACGTTTCAATGTTTTCACACAAAGATCCATGAAGGAAAAACCATAAATCTCAATACCTCGACAGGACCGTCACAATTAACGTGGCTCTGAATCCACTCCAGTCTGTCGGAGTTCTCCTTCTCTCTTACACCCTCGTTCACCTGCACAAGGTAATCGCCCAGAAACACCACATCAGATTCTTTCAACCACAACACAAAGACTTTCTAATTAAGCGACTCACTGGGTTCATTAATAAAGGAAATGATGATGATAAAAACCTGTTTACAGAGCTCCTCCGCCCTCTCCAGCGCCTCTTTCAAAGGACCTCGGTCAGCATGGCCCTCTGCAGTGCACTCCAGGATCTGCACAAGTAAATACACTAATAACTATTCGTGCTCACATTTGACGTTAATTTTATTAACAGCTATTTTCCGTCACTAAAGAGTGTCTTTCATTGGATATTCTGTCGATGAACATGTACTGTAAAGATATTGGAGCGTAATTTTGACTACTTCTGGCAGTGCAAGCTGATACCTGGTGCAGAATGACAGCTTACCGTGATAACTTCTGATCACGTCCCTGAATGTAAAGCTCTGGCTGAAAATACTCTCCAGGGAGAACATTCATACTTAAAGTAAAAGTATCATAGAACTGGAAAAAGTGCTTGCATAGTCCGTCACTCTCCACACCCTTATAAATTCTGTTTTTGTATATTAATGTGAGTCTAAATATTTAAAACAGCTAACAATAAAATAATAGATACAATTATGACAGAATTTATAAAACAACCAGAAAGTCAAATGCAGCCAGTTAAGGCCACACTTTAAAGTCAGACATGCTCGTGAAAACCATGGCCTACGTTTTTGATGTGCAGTGGGTAGCGAGTGATCCTCTGCATTGGTTTCAGCAGGAAGCTGGACAGCGGCATTCCTTTACACCTGTAGTCTGTGGCGATTTTCTAAGAGAAAAAAGACAACATTAAAAGATTAACAGATACATTCTTGTCTTTCAACAAAACCGGAACCCCTAAAATTCCCAAACTCTAAATGGAAAACATGAAGCTCTCATTGGAAGCGGACAAGATGTGGGAATCCCTCCTACCCTCATGAAGTCCTTAAAGTCTGAATCATTGTCAGTGCGAGTCTGCAGCAGTGTGGCGCCGTTGAACTGGCATGAGCAGAAACGGATGTAGGGCTGCATGTGAGACAGCTCGGCAGCCAGGATATCTCCAATCATCCCCACTGGATTGTTCTCTCCACCGGTCTTCTTACGAACGCGGAGCGCCCTGCACACATACACAAGACAAACCCACAACATGCTTTTTCACACTGAAAAAAATCTGCACAAACACTCTTCACAACATTTCCTCACGCTATCAGAAACACTGTCGCCTCTGCTCTGCCCACAAGATATTTACTTGACAAATTTTGAGTTGCAGGCCAGCAGTTCCTTCCAGTTGACAAAAATCATGTTCATCTCTGACTCATTCAGCCGGCCCGACACAGACATGGGCTTGTAGAAAACCTACACAAGCAGAGGAAAAAGCCACAAATGTTACAAAACACACCAAGTCCCAACTCACACACACACAACACAGTAATAACTGCAGCGTGTAACTTTTCTTGGTGTGATTTTTGAGAATGCTACTTTTTGCTTTTACATGTATTATTCAGCAGATTTGTGTGAAATTACCTCCAGCACTATCTGCAAATCTTCCACATATTTTTCCTCAGTTTCTATCAGCTCATGGATGTAACCTTGCCTCTTCTTCTCTTGAGGGCTCAGTGAATCCAGGCTGTTCAAGTCCGCACACCCTGAAAAACAGGAGCAACACCCAGAGGAGAGGTTTGCATGAAAAAGAAAACAAACCAACCAGTCCATCCACGTCAACAAAACCCACAAATGACTGCTTGTACCGATAGCCCAGGTTTGCGTTTACTGCCTCCTGCTGGAAGTGTCTGCACAGGAAAACAAAAATGATTCCTCCTCTGTACCCTCTCATACATTACTTTCAGAAAGGTTTAAAAAAAAGCAGGTGGCAGACGGCAACCGTCTAACACACACTTACCTGATACAGGGCGCCCATTCATCCACTGTGAGGATCCCATGCAAACTGACTGCTCATCCCCTATAAACTCCTTTCTTTCCTCTCCCTCTCTTGTTTCACTCTCATCTGCTGTGTCATCCCAAAGGTTTAGAAAGTGAAATCTGTTCTGTGAATCCATTGCTACGACTGATTGTAGCTGGCTGGCTGTTTGCTCAGTCTGATTGTACTCTGCCTGTCCTGTCAGGTTTGGCTCTTTCTGTGCCGTTATCTTCTTGCTGGGATAAATCTGTTTGTACCAAAACAGGAAAGGAAGTTCTTTTTTTTTTTCACCCTTGAATGGGGGGGAAAAAAAGGTGGATAAACCTGACCTTCTATTTTTCTGCACCTTCATCCATTAATAATAAGTCTATAAAGCTGTGGATATTCACATGTTTTTAGATAAGGTAGTACAGGTTAGCCAAAGTCACATAGATAACATTAAACAAAAGCAGAGAAACAAATCCAAACTATTCAAGAAGCAATCCTTTGGGACTAAATTACAAATCAGATCCATGCATGTAAACAGAAAAAAAAAAAATATCACAAAAACAAGGTGAGATGGTTTTCATCTATCCGGTCATCTTAATTGTGTGGATTTTATTGAACATGTAAACACTGAGCACAACTCACACACACACAATCTTTATTTTATTTATTTTATTTCAGATTCAGAAAATATACCAGACAGATCTTCCATCACCTTTGTAGCACAAATGTTTGGTATATCTTTAAAGTCAGTTGTGCAAACACTGTTAGTGTTGTTCTCTATGGCAGCCTTTCACCTGAAATCCCAACAAATAAACTGTGATAAAACAAATACAGGATCTCCCCACTCCCAAAAACGTAACAAACCCTTTAACAATGATTAGCTCTTCTTGCATTAGAGGTCGTCAAACTCTTTTGTACCATTTCTAATTTCTCCCTAGAGTCAGTGCACCAAGAGAGCATCCACAGGATATAAAGTCTTTCACCCATTGACCTGAATTTATCCCCAATCCCAACATTAACCAGTACCTTTTTATTTATTTTAATATGTAACCTGTGGTTAACACTATCAGCAGACATGCATTCACTCCCTTCCACAATAAAATCACCCTGAGCAGCAGCAGAAAAGCAGCATTCATTAATATAAAGTGCAGCACTCATCTTTAAATATCACCCCTAACAACAAGGCTTACTGTAACATCCTTTTTACACATGCACTGCAGTCCTGAACTTTTCTAGACCTTAACTATGTGAAAATGCAAAATCCAAGTGCAGCTGGATTGAACATAAACTGGTCTTTAACCACATGGTTGTACCATCAACTGAAACAAAACACCTGTAACACCTTATTAAATGCAAATGAATCATCAGGTTGTTATGAAACTGAAACTTTGAATCACTAAAGTGGAAAAAGTATTGACAAAAACCATCTACAGATGAAGTTGTGGCCATTGAAAGGATTAAACTGACACTAGTTAACTCTGAGAAAGCAAAAGAAAACATGAAATTATTGCTTTTAGATATATGGACTTATTAGTTTCACACTTTGGTTAGGTTTAGGATAAACAAACCGGTTTAGCATTGTAAAACCAAAAACAAACAAACAAATGAAACCCATAAAAAACAAACAAACAAACAAACAAACAAATAAAAAAACTTTTTCCCCCAGTTACAAGACCGAGACATCACAAAAATGTGATTAGACACTTGATGTTTGTAGGAATAACACCAGCAGAGAGATAACAGACAGTGCAAACACATCTGAAGGAAACCATTTTCTGTTGTGTGCTACAAGAAAGAAAGAAAACTTCAAGGGACAACATTTCAATCTGGAGTTCATGCGTGACAACAGGCCATGTCTTTAATGGGTTACTCACTCTAAAGCTGTTTTCCCACATGAACTTTGGGAAATTTAGCAAGAATTAAGTCAGAATATTTTCCTTTCTCACATGTGGCACACTCCAGGAAATATTTTTCTTCAGATGCGTCCATATTTGGTGTGGTTTAAGTGAGTGAACTCCCTGTAAAGAGCATGCAGGAGGTAGAAACATGACACCCACCATCAGCTTTGCAGTTTGCACCATCTAATGCACCTCGGTGAGGCAAGTCCTAGAAACGTTTGCTGCTGTAGTCTAAGTTTGATGCAGATATGCTCATACTGGATTCTTTGTTCCCTTTTTGAATCACTTTCATTAAGACAGCAGGTCAGACTTTATAACATTTCACTGGAAGGACAGCAGCCCGACCTTTTCAATCCTCCTCAAAATTATTCACATTTTTGAGGTTTATCATGATCTCAATCTTTAGTATGAAACAAGAGTTAAGGCAGCTGCAGTAACACTTTACCATCATGTCTGATTAAAGACACATCTCTGAGGAACAGTTAGGTTTGTGTGAGCAGAACTCCAGAAACTGGAGAGCCAATAACGGAAAAAAGAGAAACATATGACAGAGACAGGTTTGGGCTGAATGAGGGAGGAAATGTGCCTACCGAAGGAAGAAGAAGCCACAGAGAAACCCACTATCACTAAGCGTCAACTTTTACAATAAAAAAACAGAACCGAAGGAATCAAAAAGTCAGAATCACCACAAAGAGTCATGAAAAACTAGCTTCACTCCCAAGTTAATTTACTCAAGCCCCCCTCGTTTTTAATTTTTCACCTGCTGCTTGAGTTTGTCTTAAATATAGTGAACAAAATGAAATTTGCTTAATGGGAGAAGTTAGAAGATAAGTGTCCAATCACTTCAGCCCGTCAGAGCAGAGTGTGATAGTGGGTCTCTCTGAAGTCGGGAGGTGAAGAGGGAGAAGAGGTGGAGGAGGAAGAGTCTTTCTACCACCCTAAAAAGAGAAACAAACGAAGAACAAGAGAGAGGGAGAAATACAGATTGGGAGGGGGGGAAGACGGTCAGTGTGAAGAAAAGTGTGACAGACGAGCTGATAATAAACTATCAAGGGTCGTAGATAGGCAGGTACGGGTAAATGAACAAACACTTAAGAATAGTTAGTCATACAGGTTTGAAGCAACATGGAAGAGAGATTTACATACACTGCTGACTGGGGTCAACATCCGCCGTGGTCATCTGAACATAATTGGTGGGGAACAATCCAGTAACCCCGTTGGATTCTCCTTTCCACCAGTCAGGGTCACTCTTGTCTAAAACGTTGATCAGTTGCCCTTTAGAGAAGCTCATCTCTTCCCCATTGGCGGCTGTGTAATCATATATGGTGATCACCTGGCAGACTGAATATGAAGAGGACAGTGAGGTTATTATTTTTGCCTAGTCCACGCTGGTATTTTATTAATGCTGTAAAATGCATGCTGCTTTGACTTTTGCCCTCCCTCAGTGACTTAAAGTGGTGTCTGTGTGTGTCTGCGTTACCTGGTTGAGGTGCTGGTGTGGACTTGCCACTGCTGGATTCCAGTACTTTAACATGAGTAGCAGGGAACCAGCCCTTCTGACGCTTTTTACCACGAGCCTGGAGTCAGAAAATACAAACAGTCACTGGCTTTCAGTGAGGTTTTAATCAGACTCACAATTTTTTTTCCAAAGTTCATGATTGCTTGAGTGTTATGCCAAAACAAAAGGAATGTTTATGTCCGAGCAAATAATCATTTCATTTTTCTCCGAAAGAAAAAAAACACCTCTGCTAGTCAGAGTCAATAAAACTGACCTCTCAGTCTGCTTTTCACTGCTGGTACCTTTTAGAAGCTTTTGGTTAAATTATCTGACAAATAATGTGATTTGCTGCACAGTTCATTTTACTAACACAACATCCAGCGAGTAGTTGTGTACAATACTGCAAAACTTGGTACTGATTTGAACCAAGTAAATAGGCCCAGTATCACCGATACCAAGTATCTTTGAACAAGGCGGATGGGCATGCTGGGAATTGTAATGTGCAGGAATGTGGAAAATGTGCAGGAACCTGTTGACGTCAACTGTGCAACAGCTTGTGTGATCATTGTGTTTGTTGTCCAGCAGTATAATAAATTATGTTTAGCAAAGAAAAAGATAAAAGTGGTTCTCTAAGGAGGAAGGAGAAACGTAGGCAGAATGAGTACAACTTTGGAGATGAGTGTTGTCAATGACTTTGTTGAGTGCAAGGCCTCAAAGATGAAGATGAGTGACTGAACCACTTCTTATATGTTGAAAATACGTACTCATAGTGGAATATGTGTGTGTGAAATATCTATAAGCTAAATAATGAGGAATTTTATACATGAGTGTGCTTGTTATACGGTGACCCATCCACTCAGTCTGTGAGGACCTGTGGTTAATGGGCTTCTCACCGTTGTTCATGCTTATAGACATTCGAGTTGTCTTTGTGCCTTTGTGTCAGCAAGGATGAATCTGTTTTGGGCTTGTGGTAGCCTAGTTTAAAAAAAAGAAAAAAAAAAAGACTATAACTTGAAAAACCCCTAAACGCTGACCTGCAGTTCACCAAGCCACCAGCCTGAGACATCCTTGCTGAGGATGAGGATGAGCTGGCCATTTTCCAGATTCAGCTGCTCAGGACCAGTAGAAGTGTGAGGTCTAGTAACCTGAGCGACCTCTGTGGACATAAAACACAAACAACTTATTTCAGAAAAATGTACAATCAGGACTTCAACAAAACATGTTTGAAACTTAGAACGTTACCTTGCTTTTTCTTTCCAGATGTGCTCGATGTCTGAAAATAAAATATGGGTTTATATTTCAGTATGTGTTCTTTTATAACCCTTTATGTTATAATGCAATCTATTATGAAATTGTCACAAACTGAAGTCTTAAATAAGACCTTCCCAAATTATTTATTGCAGCAGACCAGTTCATGCCCCGTGTGTGTTATGTTGAGTGTTCTTACATCTGTCTCTTTAGGTTTGACGTAGTTGCTGGGAAAGACGCCCGTGCGGTTTCCTATCGAGCCGTTCCACCACTCTCCATCTCTCTTGCTCACCAGGATCACATCTCCCTCTTTGAATGTCAGATCACCGGACTGTGGAGACTCGTAGGTGTACAAGGCCACAAATTCTGGAAAAGAAAAAGAATCAAAAAGACTAAAACACAACAATACAGCTATAGGCCCACGTGTTGTTTACATCGATAAACTAACCTCCATTATAGTCCAACTAAAAGAGTCAACAAATCCTGAATGATAGCAGATGAACAGTAATGTTGAATTTTGAATGAAGCATATATTATCTAAATAAATGTGAAAAGCTAAACAAATCGACAGCAAGAAGGGAAAAATTGTGTAGTTAAGGCTGTTCAATCATTTAATCTTTATAAAATGTTAAAATATGATCCCAAAAAGTTGATTCTGTTCATCTGGACGTTGAGTTTTCAGTGGGAGAAACGTTTCGTTGCTTATCCAAGTGACTTCTTCAAACAGACTGTCAAACAGACTGCATACAGTTTGGACTCTTAGTTTTATTCAATATCAGGAAGCACAGTTTACATTTCACAAGACTTTACTTTACCTTCAAGCTGCAGGCTGTCCCCATCAGAAACATCAGCAGAGGAGCTCTTCACACTGTAAAGACAGAGAGACAATATTACAGTACATACATGCATACATGCGTACATACATGACTGCTCATGTTATCATGTGGCTTGACTTGACTGATTTAGTTTGAGATAATGGCACCAAAGTTTACATATGGAAGGCACACAGGTATGTGCTTCAGATTACAGAGTTTATGCAAATTAATGGAGATTAATTAATTTAACAAAAGACAATGAAGTATGTTTGTCTGTTTTACTGATTTTACATAAGTACACAAGGCCAATGTTCCCACCATACAACAGGCTGTCTAAATCAGGCTGGCCAACCCTTAAAAATATATCTCCTTATGTTTACATTTGATTGAACGTGAAAGGTGAAAAACTGTATTTTTCACATGATCACTAAGACTTGAATTCAACCGTGTGTCAGTAGTGAATAATGTTCATTCACACAGGAATTTTCTGCTTATTAGTGGTCTAAAAGAGGTCTAAATTATACAAAGTGTACAACCTTAGATTGTTATGAAGGCTGAAGTTCAGATTAAATCTGCTTCAAAACTAAAAGTTAAAATGTTAAAATGATTAATGTTAAACAAGAAGAGATGTCTTTTCCCCTTTTATACATATATATAGTGATGGTAATAAGAGTGATATAGTAATAAGAGTCATTTTTAAAGAGTAAACCATAATAAACCAAATATTAACATTTTTGCAGCCTGAATTACTCTTTAAGCTGCGTATTTCATTACAGTAAAGTTTCAGGAAGAAAGTGTCTCCTAAAAGGAAAGGGAAAAAAAATCATTCACAATGAGGCTTGTTAGTATGTCAGAAACTAAAATAACAGGAAGCGTTTCCATTTCCAAGGCTATAAAAGACTGTTGAGATTTTGAATCCAAATCCAAGATCCAAGAAGGAAAAAGCTGCTAATGTCTTAGAAAAAGTAAAGATCCACACATAAGTACTTACTTTGAACCCTCATCTTCTCCAATAGGTTTCACATATGTTTTAGGGAACCAGCCCTGTTCGTCGTTCAGTTTTCCCAGCCACCAGTTCTCCTGCTGCTCCAATACCTGAATCACATCGTCCTTATTAAAGTTCAGATGACTATCTGTCTTTGCTGTCCAGGAACAGAGCGCCTGGGCTAACAGGGTACCCACCACCCGCTGATGAAAAGATAACAGCACAGAGAGGTTGAACCTATCCACATAATAATTATACAGTTGTAAGGAGCAGTAAGTGCTGTGTGAAGCCCTCACCTGTTCCTGACTCTCAGAAGTTGCAGGGTTTGGAGAATGTGTTGGTGTGAAGGCAGATTTTGTCCCGGACACTTTGGCAGCCTTAAGAGCATTACTAAGCTGTGACTGCAGCGGTAGTTTAGCAGGAGGAGCAGGAGCAGTTCTATCAGCTGTATTCGATGGGCCTACTCTCTCGACGTAGCTCTCTGGGAACCAGCCCATCGTCCCCTGCTTGCTGCCATACAGCCAACCTTCCTCTCGCTCTGTCGTCTCATCAACCTGAGCAGAGGAGAGAAGGTTTGAGACAGGAAAGTTAAAAGCTGAGGTTCAAAAAACAACAACAACAAAAAAAAAAGACAGAAAAAAAAAAAAAAAAAGAGTGAAGCCCTGATTTTATTCCTACCTCGATGATGTCATCTGCTTCCAGGCTGAGCTCTTCGTTGTTTCGTGCAGTAAATGGGTAGACTGCTTTGAAGGATGTGAGCGATGCTGACTTCCTGTGCTGCTTGGCCCTCGGCTGCCCACCTGTAGCACCAAATCAGACATCACAAAGTGAAGTGATCTATAAAGCAAAGACAACAGAAGCTGATAAAGGTTTCAAAACATGCAACTGTCCCTCACACCTTTCCGCTCCTCCAGCCCTCTCAGCAGAGCTTGAATATCAATCTTCCCTCCTGTTTTTGGTGGTTGCTGCTGCTGCTGCTTCTGCTGACGAGATGCCTCCTCCTTCCGCTTTCTCTCCTCTTCAGCTTTCCTCCTCTGTTCTTCTTCCTCCTTTCTCTTCCTCTCCTCTTCTGCCCTTTTTCTCTCCTCCTCACGCCTCTTCCTCTCCTCCTCACGCCTCTTCCTCTCCTCCTCTTGCTGCTGATGAAGCCTTCTCCTCTCTTCTTCCCGCTTCCTCTTCTCCTCCTCCTCCTGCTTTCGCCTTTCCTCTGCGTCTCGGAAAGCTGCTTCAGCAGCCCTCTGTCTTCTCCTCTCCTCCTCCTCTCTCTCCCTTCGGCGCTCCTCTTCCCTTCGCACCTCTTCTAACCTTTTCCGCTCCTCCTCTAACCTCTTCCTCTCCTCCTCCTCCCTTCTGCGTCGTTCCTCCTCTTGCCTCCTCTCCTCCTCCAGTTTTCTCCTCTCTTCTTCTAGCTTCCTCTTCTCCTCCTCCAGCTTTCGCCTCTCCTCCTCCTGCCTCCGCCTCTCTGCTTGGCGCTGGCGCTCTTCTTCTTCTCTTTTCCTTCTCTCCTCTTCCTCTCGTTTTCTCCGCTCTGCCTCCTCCCTTGATCTGAGCTCTCGTTCTGCCTGCTCCTTGGCAGCCTGGATGAGAGCCTGTCTCTGTCTCTCCTCCTCTTCCCTCTGTTTGGCCTCCATCTCTTCCTGAAGCTTTCTCTGACGCTCCCTTTCCATCCTAATACGCCTGTAAGTGAGAAAAAAAACAAGCTTTAAAAGTCTGAACATTAAAATGAAAAAGTTTTTTGTGATGATGTGAGAAAATATTCAAAACAACCAAGCTATTTCTCACAACCACCAATATATCAGGGTGCACCACACCTTCCACCCCAGCCCAGAAGAATTTGAGACCTAAATCACATCAGAGGACTGGAAATGTGCCCAGTGGAGTTTATAAGGCATACACACCTCAAATTAACGCACTATTAACTGGTCGTTATGAATTATGAACTATTACTAAGTTAAACTGATATAAAGATAACTGAAGAAAATGCAGAAAGATTTAAATGTTTTGAGAAGAGGCCATGTAGGAAAAATATCTCAAAAGTTAATCCAAAGCTATTTCAACTGGTTTGAAGAACAAAATTATGAAAAACTTCTGAGGACAAACAGAAGATGCTGGAGATGGCACGGGAACCTTTTCTAGGCTAAAAGTTTTGGATCTACTAAAGTGTCAATCTCAGCGTAAATTGTTCGATATGGATCCTGCATATTTTGGGGTTTTGTTTTTTGAACTGATGACATTATTTTCAGCTCAGAATTGTGTGAATTATCAGTATATGGAGTTGTTACATTTTTTTCTATTGGTCTCTTTATCTTTTTGATCATGACAAAAAAGGTTATTTTTTTTTAAGTAAACAACATAATCAAACTTGACTGAATAACAAATTATATCCAGTATTCAATAACATCTTAATACGTTTTGTGTTGGTTGGAAAAAGAGCATATGGCATCTGCTGTATAACTGATGACTAATATTTATAACACACAAATGTAAATTCAAAGTGTACCTCTGAGCTTCTTCCTCTTCCTCCCTGCGCCTCCTTTCCTCCTCTTGTCGTTTCCTCTCTTCTTCCTTCCTCCTCATCTCCTCTTCTTGCTCCTTCTTTCGCATGAGCTCACGCTGTTTGTCTTCTTTTATGCTGCGCAGTTTCTCCAGTGCAGCCTGCTGATTTCTTTGGCTCTCTCTCAGTTCCTGGTGTAAACAAAGACAGTTCACATAATTACTAGCTGTCTGAAAGATAAATGGCTGAATTAAAGGATGCGAGACGGACATGGGCACTATAAACAAACAGCATCAAACACCTGACTAAATATTATGCAGGCAGGCATGAGAAAAAGTAGAAAAGAAAGAGATAAATTAGGGGACCAAAACACAAGATACAACAAGGCAAGAACAATAATGAGACCTAAAGCAAAAACCTTTAGTAGGCAGAAGAGGTTACGGAGGCAGGCCAGCAGAGAGAGGAGAGCCTGGAGTATTGACTCCTCAGCACCCACACACTGAAAGGGGGAATGAGATGGGCGAATGGGAAGAGAGGAAAGGATCCAGTGTAGGGAAGAGCAGAAATGTCCAGAAGACGAGGAAAAAGAGGAATCAAAGTTTAAGATGACGTATCAGATGCCAAAGTAGGAAGTATGGCAGGGAAGGAGAAAGACAAAAAAGGCCTCAAGGGCCAGGAAGCAATATTAGTGATCAGCTGTAAAGGACACAGTCTAATATGCAATTTGTTAAATCACTGCTTTTAAATTTATATTAGGAAAACGGTCTCCTTAAAAAAATTAAAATAAATATGTTTCAAGGAAGTCGATCCAAACTAGCAGCCCCTTTTTATCAAAGCTTTACAGTTCTACGATTTTGCACTGCTGAGAATAAGTGCAAAAAAATAATATAAACCACAGAGCTTGAGATTCTGGTCCTTAACTGATCAAGGATGGAAACCATCCTACACATTCCAGAAGAACTGCAAGAAGACATTAACTATTGTTCCCGGAAGACATTAACTATTGTTCCCGGACACGGCTGCCATGAACCTCAACCACTGCAAAAACAAGCATTCAACATTTTCTCATGAGAGTTTTTCTAAGGCTGTTTTCACACCTGCAGTGTTTAGTCCGTTTAAATCCAACATAACTCGGTACCACACACATGCAAAGAACACAAACTGTACCTACTAGCTGTAAAATAAACTAAGGGCTTGCTTAGTTTATTAGCCACAGGACGAGAACACAGCACCTTCTACCTGTATTTACTTTGTTGCTCCTGCCCCACACGCATCTGGCCAATAAGCAGACTGAAGTAGTGACAGATTCCTACCTGCATGTCTTTGTTATACTGGTCCATTTCTGCTAGTTTGGCAGCAGTCTCTTTCTCCAGAACTTCCAGCTGTTCTCGCAGTTTCATACACGTCCCTTTTTTCTCCGTCATGCTCACTTTTAGGGTGGACATTGTCGATGCTACAAGCAGATAAAATACAGTCACTGCGGTAACTGGTGGTACATCTATCAGACAACAATCCATAAATTGTTTGCATTTACTTCTTCTGGTTGCATGTATTAAGTAACTATAATTACAACAAGTATAATGAAAACCGTGATAATTAAAATGAGTCAATTTGCCATATAAGAGGTATTCTTTTCATTTTATTTTCCATTTTTCTATGATTGATGGTCCAAAGCTTGGCATGTTAATTTTTCCACTACTAACCAGGCAGGTTATTCAGAGACATATTTTTCAGCTTTTCAGTCAGTCTTTTCTGCTCCGGAGTCAAGTGGGACAACTTTCTCTGGAACTCCTAACAGATAAAAAACAAAAAGAAAAGACAAAAAATGCATCACTGGAGGGGGGCGGAGTTTCAAAAAAGATTAACAGACACACCCCCTCTCAATAAAGCAATACTCATATACACAGGTAAACTACTAAACAACTATGCTTGCTACTTTCAGCACTAAATGTCATAATATTATAATATTATAGAAATACACAAGGAACTGAATGAAACTCAGAAAAAAAATGGGGAAGAAAAAGCACAGACCTCAATTTGTTTCTGCAGATTGTTAATATCCTGCTGGCGTGCCTCCTTCCTTTGATTGTTAAGATCAAGCTCAGTCTTCTGAAGTTTTTTCTTGTTCTGAAAGTCACGCAGGCGGTCAGAGATCTGACGGTGCTTGTCACCCTAAAAGAGGTAGAGACAGAAGAACAGAGATGAGATAAACCCTCAGCTTAAAAAACCTCCACAACATGTAGACAGAAAGTATTTTTGCTCTATGTTGGACTGAGATGTCTCCTCAGCACTCACCACTGCCTCCAACTCCAACTCCAGGCTCCTCTTCTTAGCTTTCAGTTTGGTGATTTCATCCTGCTCTTGTTCCTTCTTTAACTGGAGCTCTCCTTTCCTCCTCCTCTCCCACTCCTCTTTTCTCTGACGCTCGAGCTCCCGCTGTGCAGCCTAGAATAAACGGACACACAGAAGTAAGTACACCACGCATCACTGCGAACAAACCAACTCATTCAGAGACGTTCACCTCACCTCTTTTCTCTCTATCTCCCTCTGCCGTTCTTCCTCTTTCTGTCTCTCCAGCTCTCTTTGGAGCTCGAGCCTCCTCTCCTCCTCTTTCCTCCTTCTCTCCTCAGCCTCCCGAGCCTCCTTCTCTCTCTTCTCTCGCTCTTCTTTCTCTTTCTGAGCACGCCGCTCCTGCTCCCTCCTCTCAGCCTCCAGTAGGGCCTGTCGTCTTTTCTCCAACTCCGCATTCCCTCGTTCCAAGTTTGCTTTGAATTTATCTTCAAATGATACTGAAAATAAAGTAGGAAGACATGACTGATCACCGTACTTTTCATGTAACATTAAGAAAAGAATTGTGAACATGTATGTGACTAAATACTGATTATTTATTTGAGATCATGTCTTAAAAAAAATTGTGAATGATTTTTATAAGATTTGGAGGATTAGCATTTAACAATGTCCAAACATTCCAGCTGCTACTTGTAGCCTAAGTCACCAATACGTGCACCACATTCCAGATGCTGTTCTTTAAAGACTCAGACTTATTACTAGAGTTTGACCGACTGTTTCCATTTTACTATGCGCAGCTTCTCTCATATTTATGATAAGATTATTTTAATCTGTGCATCATTTTCTTTTGTAGTTTTGGTAGTCAATCTATGCACTACATGGGAAACACACAGATGAGCTGCAAGTTTTGTAAGTCATCTTATTTGAAGTCCATAGTAGTGAACCAAGGAAACAGAGGGAGAAAAAAGAGGGTTAAAGCTGAGGTGTGAAATGCAGTTACAAGAAGAGGGGAAACTCAAACTACACCCATTATATTAGTATTTCTCAGTGTGTGCAAAAAAATAAAATAAATATTTATGATCCATAGCTGCTGGCTGCACATGAACCCTCAGTTTAAAAAAAGCTGCTGCCTGTGTGAGTTGGTTGTGTTTTGGTAGTACTGACTGTTCATTTTTGGTTTCTGTGGAGGTTCAATTTCCAAGTTATCAATCAGGGAAGAGCTGAGGCCATTCGTGGCACTCCTGCAATACAGATTTCAATCAGTTTCTTTGAAAATACAGCATGCAACATCACTCACATAATAACAAGGTTTTGTGCAAAAAAACCTTGCGTCAAGCATTTATATATAGAGAATGTTGGAGAGGTTTTGGTCAAGCAGAACATGTGTGTCCACATACCTCTGTGAGGGTGGTACCAGCTCAGTTGGCAGTGTTAATGGCAGTGGTTGACCGCTCTTTGCCAAATCCACGAGGTGCATTGCCAGAATAAACTCCTCCGCTTGTAGCTTGCCATCTTTATCCACATCTGCTAAATTCCTGCAGGAAATTTGCAAGTTGGACTTTTATAAAACATAATGTACACTTATCATACTTTAATGCAGCAGAATAATATTCATGGGAAATAAATATTGTTACTCAGGAATATTTGGACCTCATATTTACAATTACAACATCAATATTACAGCTATTGGACTTGCTGCTTAAAAATGCTTCTAAGCTGCTCTGACATAACCAGACTAGGTGTTGAAGCACAAGATGCATGATCATATAAAACTAACTCAACCAAATTCAGTAAAAACAATTAACAGTTATAGCATTAAGTAGCTAACTGTAGAAAACATGTCCATTTGATTTGATAAATCAGTTGCGTAAAAAATATTGTAGAACAAAAGAAAAACAAACAAAGAAAAAAAACCCAGCAAATCTATTGTCAGAAGTTTTAACCCATTTTAACAAGTAATAGATACTGGGAACAGCATTCTTAAAACAAAAAACAATTACTTCCTTAATAATGAAAGCGGTATTGTGATAATGCTACAACTGAATGACCTTTCGTACTTCTGGCTGCCAAACCTGACTGTAGTAATCAAAAGACATGTTCAGACACACCAAAATATACACATAATCCTACCAGATGGAGGCCAGTTGTATTTTTGTCAGCATCGTACTTTCCATCACACCCTTCACCTGCAGACCTGGTAAGAAGAGGAACAAATGTCAGAGCTGTGGAGCACAGAGGTGTGGGGGTGTGGAAGAAGAAAGAAGTGGTGTGTGTGAAATAGTATAGTGTCTGATGATATATGAATTAATCTACATATAAGGTGTGGTGACGACACGAAGCAGTTGCAACACCATAACCAATTTTTCCTAGAGTGACACTGTACAAAGTTTCAAAATTCTAAAAAGCAGATGATGGTAAACAGTCTGTGACAGCATGAAAACACTCAGCTTTTTACAAAGGTCTACAAGGACACAAAACGTGAAGGAATAAAAGAAGCCAGTGTGTAATTTTGTTACCATACAGACTGCGTAATAACAGTCAAGTTGCATTACGAAGAAAATTGGAAAAAAAATCCGACCTTCATTGTCATTTCAATAAATCTTTGTTTTTTCATAAGAACAGGTTTTACAAGGTTTGCAGAACAAAAGGACAAACAAATACTTGACTGTGTGCATGTGTGTGTTGAGAAACACTGTGACTGAACACACCCGTTACTATAGCCTCCACTACTTAAAGCTAACTAAAGGTTGATACAGAGGAAAAAAAGAGGGAGGAAAATGAAGTCATCAGTAACTGTCTCCACACCTAAATTCCATAAATAGTTTGGTTTTATATAACCTATACAGTGAGCATACAAATAAATGCATTATACCAGTGAGGTATCCAATCATCTGTTTATCCAAGCTGTTGAACTGCTGTCTGTATTTAAGTCTGGAAGCATGTGGCACAGCCCAGTCACTGGGAACAGCATTCATGGGGGACATCACAGACGGGGTTGAAGAACCGGAGCTGAAAAACAATACACCAAATGTTTACGTTTGTACGCATAATAGCCCTTTCCCATTAATACCTATTCATCTTGACTCGACTCGATTTCTGAAATTTTATTTTTCTGACATATAGCAATGCGGCCAGAAGTCCTGTAATGTCATTTGTATGAATCACGGAGCAGATTTTTGTGAGTAGTCGCTTTTGACACCATTGAATCGGCAGTCAGTGGCAGGCAGTCTGTTGTCTGTAGCTGTTGTTGTCACATTTTTGGGTTGACTCAGATCACTTGGGACCCTGGTTGAGTAGTTACTAAAAAAGTACCTAGAACCGAGTTCTAACACTTAATGGAAACCCTACAGACCCAGTCAAGATGAGCAGGTACTAGTTGAAAAGGGCTAAAAGAAACTGACAAAGTAAACAAGTCAGAGGTTGCCCAGACATGCTTACGTATATGTGCAGGTCTTACCTGCCAGATCCCAGGTCTAGCAGTGTTGGGGCCATGTTTATACCAGCAGGAGAAGAGGCGCGTCCAAGCGGAGAGGCGTAAGAGGTCGCAGATAGAGGTAGGCCTGAAGCAGAGACACACACACGCGTTAATCATATTTCAACAATAGGGCACAAAATGTTATTCACACACTTAACCACAATTACAAAATGTGATGTTCTTTTTTCACTTGGTGGAAAAGTTGAGGGTTCTGTCTTTACAGTTTTCTTAAATGGCAGAGGCCTTATATTAATGTACTGTGATCACTGTTGTAACCTTGTCAAGGACAGGGAGGCCATTTGTATGGAGATGAGACAGAAACCTGACTCTGCAAAACAGGACAGGAGCCATTCCATTTTCCTGGTTTTCCCTTAAAATACCCAGAACTGCTTCATCGTCAGCAAATATACAGTATTTAATATGAGAGAACAGCCAGCATTTCTCCTCAGCAGTTTTCATGCTACAACAAACAGCTGATAAGCATCAAGAAAGCAATAACCAAAAAGACAAACAAGAGCTGTCTAACAGATCACACCTAAGTCAAAGGTGAACATTCCCTCCATAACATGCATTATTCGAGACCCCCAACCAAAAGGATATCTAGTTTCTGATTAGTTTGAGGTATTTTCTTAAGAGCATCGACGTGTTGCAAAATTTGTGGATCTAGATCTAGTTTTAAGTGGACTCCAAAACTTAAGCACTACCAAGCTGCTGCGGCCAAACTCCAATCCTGGTGAAGCTTGCATACAAATCCTGCGCACTATTAGCTAATGCAAGTTTATCATGTTCAAAAGCTGGCAGAATATTTAATACACTCTTTTCCAAATGTACTAATCTTTAAAAAAACAAAAAAAACAAAACCAAAGTTGTTCAAGTTGTTGGACAAAAACTTCTCTTAAAACAGAAAAACTGAAAATCTTCAGAACAAAGTTCTCCTTTAGGGTGCTTCATGGACTTGCTTCTTTAGTTAGTTTTCAGCCGTGACAACCTGATCAACTAGCATTGATCAGATAACACAAAGCGCTATGATAACCTGGAATATTTAAAGTGTAGCACATTTAATAATATCCTAATAGATTTCCTGTTAGAAGTCTCTCAGATACAAGATCAAAAAGACAAAAATGACAGCTAACTGATTAATGGAAAAGAGAATTACACATACCAGTATTCAAACCTCCAGAAGAAATTGGCTGGAGGAGACCCATGGTGCCATTTGGTACTGTGGTATTTCCCATAGTTGGAACCAGGGGCGTGGGGGCAGTGGACATCATTAGTGGGTTCATTCCTGATGATGAAGGAACCATTGGGCTGAGGCCCGTCATTGGTGTCATAGGTGACACGGCCATAGGAGTCAACATGGCAAGGTTTGTTCCATGCACCATAGAGCCAATTCCTATGACACAATTAGATACACCATTTTTGATCACAGTGACTAAATGCATGCATGGAAACAATCAGTCAGACACAGTTTAGATTAGTCTAAGTGCTCCAAAATCTTTGAATGGAGGATCTTCATAAAAAAATTTTAAAAAAATCCTATTTTCGCTTCTATCTAGGAGCCATAGCAGCTCGTTCTTTCCCGTTTTTGTGGGCCATGTCCATTAAAAGAAAAGTCCACATATTTGCAAATAGTAAAATGTTAATTTTCTAACAAACTCACATTCACTGCTACAGTGTACGATGTAATAATAATATCGTACCATAGGCAGGGTTGGTGGGGTTATTCATGGTGGGAGCACGCACTGGAGGCTGCTTCATGATGATTGGAAGTGATGAGGGAAGTGGTGTACCCGTAAGTTTTAGCTTTATAAGCTTCATAGCAACAGAAAACTCCAGCCGGTCCATCTTTCCATCTTTATTCATATCGGCCAGGCTCCTGGGAGACAGAACACAAAACATAAGCAAGGAAACGGTGATGGGTTCTCAGGAAGATCCTCTCAAGCACAGCATCTTATCCACTGTGAGTCTGTGTTTCTCTCACCATATATCAGCCAACACTGATGCAGGCAGCCCTGACTGAAGGAAAAGCTTCTTTGCCTGGTCTCCTATAAAAAGACAGAGTGGGAAGAAAACAAAAAAGTGTCAGTTTACAAGTATGAGGTTGTACATCACTATCTGGACTTTAATACATATGTTATATTAGTTATATTTACATGTGCCTCGTTGCTTGAGCATCTGTATTTGCACGTGTCTGTTTATTACTGTAAATCACAGGTGGGTAACATTTTCTCCAGCAGGCCACCCTCGTTTAGACACTCACTAAAATTCCATCCAAATATTTCATCAACATTTATATGCATCTTGCCAGTTGTTTAATGTTTAGCACTGCATAGGTAACTGAAGACACAAATTAAAAAATACAGAGGCACTGCAGTCACGTAGCTCCAGATTCCTTAAGATAACGATGCCTCTAAACCTGGTTTTTTCCTTTTAGGATGTTGCAGGGCAGACTAAGATGGTCCAGAGGCCGGTTCTGGTCCTCGGGCCACATGTTTTCATTAATAAAGCACTTTTCAACTTTATTGGTGCTACAAAGCACTTTACAATGTTTTCTACTTCCATACACAGGCACTGGCATGCCATCTGAAGGAACCTAGTATTCAATGTCTTGCACCAGGACACTTCAGCATGGGGAGCGGCTGGGGATTAGGGATACCAACTGAGTCACAGCCATTTGCAATTTCCAGTTTCATCATGATAAAATAGCACTCTGAAAACCGGCATCCAGTCACTGTGTGAATCATGGACAAACAGCATGTTTAAATGTCTGTACCTGTGACGTAGCCCATCGTTGGGGAGAGGGAGTCAAACATCTGATCATGTTTGTCCCTCTCCTCTGGGGAGATTGCCCACACACTTGGACCACCTGAGGGGGGGAAAGGAAATGTAAAGTTTCAGTCATAGCCAGTGAGATTAAATAATACCAGGCAAATAGACCCCAAGAAGTAGCAGGTTTGATTTTTCTAATTAATGTCAGCTAATTTATCAGATATTCAGTTCACTTCACAAGATTACACAGGCGTAAAAAAAGGAAACAGGAAGACAGGTGCACACACACAGACCAACTGACACAGATAAAGAGTACCCTGACGCCAGCCTCAGCAGCAGTCAGACACTGGGAATCCACCAGTATTGACAAAGTGATAATGAAGCTCAATTTTCACTTTGTTAAGTGCAAAACAAGACACTTTTACTGCTCTTCACCAAGGCTGTTAACTCCACGATATATCAACAACACCAACATATTAGGGCTGTTCGATATAATGATATATATCAGATGACGATATAAAAACGTCTATCGTTTCATTTTACGCTATTGTTTGTTTCGTGGTGTCGCAAAATAAACTGTTTAGGCAATATTTTTTCATCGTTTTCATGGTCACTGTAGTGGCTATATTAATTTCTTAAAGTTCTCTCTTTCTCTTATATTTAATATAACCACACTACTGACAGACAAGCGCCTGTTTTTATGCATTGTGGTTAGCAACAACGACGGTAACACCATCGCGTGTCCGCTTGTTTATGTTCCACATAAACCTTTCACAATAAAGCTCAAGAGCCTGTTCAGACTTTTCAAAATAAACTGAATCACGTGAAGAGCAGATTATTTACGGATGAGAAGTAAAAAAGAGCCGCCAGGTGCTAAAAAAATAAACCTTAGACTCAAACGTTAGAACAGGCTTTTCCCCGCAGCCATGTAATAAATACTCACAAAGAAAACGGCGGCCGTTACAACTTACGTCTAAAAATGTATAGTTTCATGCATCTGTTAAAACGCTCGACTCCAGCTACATGACGCGCAGCAGGAAACACTTCCCGCAAGTCGAGCTGCCCGAGATTCACAGAATTTACAGAAAATGTTACATTTTGTGATTTATATCGTTATCGGGATGATAGAATTCTTATATCGGGATATGAGATTCTGGTCATATCGCACAGCCCTACAACATATATAAACTGCACCAACACCAAAAACATACTAATCTGGGTACTTTAGTCCTGTCACTGAAGCTATCAGTATACCTGGTGGGTTTTAAAAAAAAAGAAAGAAAGAAAGAAAGAAAGAAAGAAAGAAAGAAAGAAAGAAAGAAAGAAAGAAAGAAAGAAAGAAAGAAAGAAAGAAAGAAAAGAAAAGAAAAGATATGGACCAGACTTCAAAATTAGCACAACTGTGTCAAACTATAAAGAAGCTGGTCAAGAATATGTACACAAACATAGGCCAAACACAACCCACCAATTATCACTAAAACTAGCCTTATGTTGGCCTCAGCAGCTCTGCAGAGCCACATTCACACACCCCTCTTTCTTTCTTTCATTCTCCACACAGATTTAACACTGTCCTTTATACACACAAAACGCAGTGGTCTTACCATTCATTTTCGCAGGTGGAGAACTCCCAGTGACGTCCTCAGCTACTGTTCACAGCCATCTGCAAAACACACATAATCACAGTCCAGTAATCAGTCAATACTGCAGCTAAGAGAGGATAGTACTGTCATAGAGAGCAGGGAGATAAAAAGGCAGAGAGAGGTACAGAGACAGACCAGGCAGAGAGAGAGAGAGAGAGAGAGAGATTCTGGTCGGTCAGCAGAGTCAAACAGGGCTTCTCCTGTTCACTTTGGCCGCATCCCAAATCTTTTCAACCACATGGACTTTTTTCTGTACTATCAACACTGACGTCGTAGTGGCCAGAGTGCAATCCATGCTACTACAAAAGCTAAACCGACACGCACTTATTTACATTTACTGTGTCCAGGAATACAAACCCCTGTTCAGTTGTTTGATCAGCTAATGTAGACTGAACAAAGGATCTACAGCCCTTTGGTGTTAAACAGACACCACTTCTTCAAAAAACTGCCCACGTTTGATGTACCGATGTTATACTTTGTTCATGTTTATTCCCCAGTGTGATGCAAACACCATCAAGTTATTATTATAGACACAAAGTTTTTGTTCAACTGCAGTCCATGATAGGACTACTTAATTATAGCAAATGTTACAATTACAACCATTTACATTTTTTTCCTAAGAGCAATAGAAGAAAGGTTTTTGTAGACTCTTGAAAAATCTGTAAGTTTCACAATACAAGAATCAATCCTGTTAGGATATTTCCAGCTCTCTATTTTCTAAAGCTTATGTGGGTCCAGGTCATGAAGGCAACAGTCTAATCAAAGGATAGCATTAGTTGAAATACGACAGTGAAAGACACCTTAGCACAGGGGTGGGTAATTAATTTTTAAAGTTAATATCCACCAGGAACGAGTTTATCCTCTACAATGGTGCGAGCTTCTTGTGTGACCCCTGGGGAAAATTACCCAGTCCTGCCTTCGAGCTTTACCTAGACAACCACAAAACAAACTCCACTGGTTACCAATATTCAGCAACAAACCAACGCTCAACAAGCACACTGTTTCATGTGTGAACGCCCTTTAAGACTAAGCCCAGATGTTGTTTTGCTGCTTATACACTTTCAGTCTTTGTCCACAATTTGTAGCTATAGATAAGATTACGATATGTCCATCTAGAGTAAAGTCAACATTCAACTGTTGAAAATGAGTAAAGACAAGCTACTACACTAAAGCGACAAACCAATACTCTTAATGACTTTAAACCTGCCTTCCTGTTAGCAGTGACTATGACTCTTTCTCTATCTCATCAGGCTTTGAAACCGCTCTTGTTGAGTCATGCACTTGCAAACAAAGTGTGGGAATTGGCCTATTGTTGCATAAACCTGTTTTATGTAGTAGGAAGCTCAGCTTCTTCTTGAAGGTTGGGGTTTATAAGTTTCAAGTAATTGCATGTGATTGTGTGATCAGGCAGGTCTGTCCCAGTACTTTGGTCCAGACTAAAATATTATTATATAGGGACAGTGCACAGGGTTTGATTGTAATGTAAATAACAGGGTAAATGTAGCAGACTATGTCTCATGTATCACATATGAGCTCCTTGTTGACAGAAGCCGGTAAGTAGCTTTATGCTGGGTTGGAGAAATAGTTATAGGTCTTATCTGTGGCTGCTGTAGCACTCTTCCTGTTAAATGATCATTACAACATGCACAACAGAACAGAATTGTTTAGATCTGAGACAGTTGTGAATGACATGTGAACTTATTTATAGAACCATTAATAACAGTAGTAATGCAACACTGAATACAGATGTAATCTTTAACTGTCCGACTGGTACGTCAACTATTTTTCTTCACATTTTCTCTTTTCCTTTCATATTCGCATCTTTAGAATGACAGCTTTCCCTGTTATCATCACACTGCCATCGGCCATGATGAAGGTGGAGGAGGAAAAGCAGGAGAGAAATTCTAATCATTCCGCTCAGCACTTCCTGCCTAACCTACGAACAGAAGCATTTCCTTAACCAACATCAGTTGACAGGAAGTGATCACAGATCTTGGCGAGAGAGAGGCAGCTTTTAATGTCCTAAAAAATAAGCGTGAGAGCTGTGGTTGAAACTGACACAGTATTCCAGATTAAAGAGTCATTTATAGCTGATTACTGACATATCTGGTGACAAGAAGCCTGTGCATGAGAATATGAATGAGGGAGAGAAAAAAAACAGAAAGAAAGTGCCTGGCTGACGCTCTTACAAGGGCAGAGAATAACAAGAGAGGGCTAATCTACTGCCTGCCATCTGTCACTCTCCCTCTCTCCTTCCTTTCCCGAGTCAGACCATACTCTTATTTGATATCTCTGATCATCCATTCTTTCCTCTGCTTCTCCCATCTATTTTCCTAGCTGTTTAGATGGAGAGCATCAAATACAATCATAAATAAATGAATTTAGAGCATATCATTGTACTCTCTATATTGCCATCAGCAGTGACAATGGACAGTTTGGTTGTTCCTTTCAAGAAATGTACTTACTTATGGAGGTATTTGAAAGCCACTGACACTGAAGTCATGGAATCTAATGTCTGGTAATCCAACACTACAGGAATCTGAATGAATAAGTGAAAGAAAGCAGCAGACTGTTGGCTTTAAGGTTTACTGTTTCCAGAGTAAGCAAGCAGTCTAACTTTCCTCACAGGGCGGCTGCCTGACCAACTGACCGACTGAACGTCGGACTTGGCTAGCAAAAAGGAGTGACCTCAGTGGCAGAGTCAGCTTTGCAAACTTCATGCAAATACCTTCTGGAGTCGCCCTCCACATAAACACACACTGCCTCAGTAGAAGCCTTGTGCTGCTAAATGAATACCTCTGATCCACCATTTGCATAGACTCCCCGAAGGTAAAATCAGAGTGAAGATCAACAACCAGAGCTCCACCTAACTTAAAAACTAACCTCATTTATACTTAATCAGTGATAAAGAACCTTTTAAAAACATCTAAAAACAAGTAGGAAAAGGAAAAGCAAAACAGATTCTAAGCTAGATGCACTGTTTTGACACAACTGAATCGCTCTATCAAGGAGACAGCTGCCTTGTAGATGGAATGTGCCATTACTGCAAGCAGGCGAAATAACTCACCTAGAAGCCATGTGCTGATAGTTATCCAATACGAAAAGCAGAAAAATGCACCTCTAACTACATTTAGGAGACAGGCAGGCAGATACAATTTGTGAAAGGTGGTGAGCTTAGATAGTACTGGACAAACAAGAGAAACTCGCAAAGCTGAAAAAAAGTCTTGTGAAACTAAAAGAAAAGAAGATCCGATGGAAACCGTGACAAGTTAAGTGAGCTATATATTATTCTACTTATGTTTGTTGAATTTAACTCAGAGAGCGTAAAGAGGATGGACATAGCTTCCTTGTTACAAAAATAAGAAGCCCCTAAAAAAATGTGGATTTTACCTAGTGGCCACCAGATGGCGATAGCTGTAGTTGCAAAAAACTTCTAATCCTATAAAAGTCTATTAGGAAAACGACTACCTTTATTTACATTCATCTCAAGGCTTCAAAACAAAACTTCAAAAGGTGACATCCTGGTAGGTCTTTTATGCTGTCTATGGTTTGAAATATGAACTTTTAAATAAAGCCACAGTTCCCAACAGCATTTGCAGGAGACACCAGGCAGAGACTGGGCGCTCAGGATCTGTGGTTTTCAACAAGACAACAACCTTAAGGATCCTGCCAAGAAAACACAGGGTGGCTCCCCTGACAGTCTTGAACTGACCCTGCCACAATCTGGGCACAAACCCAACAGAGCTCTCAGATAGACCGTGAATTTACTGTGGACCAACACTCCTTATGAGTTGTGTTGAGTTTGAAAAACGATAGAAAACGTAGAAACGTCCAAAAGAAAGGTGTGTCAAACGTGTGATAATTCCCACAAAGGACTGAGGCTGTTACTGCTGCTAAAGACATTTTAATCAACATATAAATGAAAAAGAAAATTTGATATTTTCATTGATTTACCAAAGTTTACAATAAGTGTGGCGTAATGTACATAGTTCTGTAAAAAAACTGAAATAAAAACTTGAATGTCTAAAAACCTCTGAATGCACTACAGTAGTAGTGAACAGAAGCTCTCTGTAATGACAATAGAGCAGCAACCGCAATGCATGTCTTCAAATCTGAATAACAGCAAGAATCCAAACTACTGATGTTCCTATGCCCAACACTTTGACTTCCTCCTAATTCTAGCTCTATTTGTGTGTGATGCTGTTTTTGAGTTACAGTGTGTGCATGAACAATATTTTTTAAAAACCTTGTGTAGTTCTGGATTTAAAAATAAAACAACCCAAAAAAGAACAGCTGTTATACAGCTTGTCTGTACAACTAGAAATCTGAGAAGTGGAAAATATGATAACCCCTGGGTAGCAAAACACATAAGTCTGCTTTATGTGTCCACTCATCTTGGTGTGAACACACATGCAATAGCCATTGCTTTTGTCATAGTTCGGTACATAAATAGACATGTGACTCACAGTGTCCCAACCTGCAGTTCATGAAACAGCTCTTTCACAATGGTGGAGAGGTGGTGAAACACAGTAGTATACTTGCTAACAGCCAGCAAAACAGTAACACTGATGTCCATTACACCACATAAGCACTGTATACTGAAAGAAATAATCAAAATGAACAGTGGGACATTAGATCTTATTTTTCTTCGACCATAACAGTCTAAATTCCATTGCGGAAAGAGCTTTTCTTTACAAACTACAATCAAGAGTTTTTGTGTTTATATGCATATCAATTTGCTCTTTGGAGTTCTGCTGTGGACCTGCTTGTCTATCAGTTAGCATACACAACAGTGAAACCTGTTGGATAAATGGCATGACTGTTTCTGACCTTAGCTTCTTCAGTAGACACTTTGAACCATATGTGCCTTTCTTTCTGTCTGTTTATACCGTTTGCTTTGTGCTACTGTGTACCTCACTGCCATTCCACCCTTGCTTAGAGTGAATCAAGAAATAACAAACATGATGTAACACTGTCAGGGATAGGGACAAGACTGAGAACAGAAACATATTCTCCTTGCTCAAGTTCCTCATTCGTGACCATCTTTTGAGCAACCCCCCCCCCCCAACTTTCTCACCAACTCTCATAACTTTGCATGTAAAACTGCACCCTACCAGTCCTGTCATCATCACTGCTCTTTTCAGAGACAAACACTGCATGAATGCCGTTCTAAGGAATGATTGATTTTCTGCCGCCTCTCTCGCTGACCTCACACCAATGACATCAACTCCATCCACAGTTCTGTTTCTGCCCGATGACACCCTTTCTTCCCCTCTGTGTCTGCCTTTGTGTACAGTAAAATTACCCAAGCTTTCTCTTCAGCTGTTTTTAATGTGTATTTTCAATTCCTTCCCACAATACAGAGACAACTAACGGGTAGTTTTATTAAAGTGATATTTCAGCATCCACCCGCTCTGCAGTAAACACCCATCTACCACGCTCAGGGCTGCAAAGCAAACCTGCAGCGTTTCAGATTGGGTTTGATTAACTATGTTTGTAATGCCAGATTTTGTTTTCTTAAGAGGCATGGCACTCCTCTCCCTCTTTTAGCCTGGGTTTGACTCACCTTGATTTGTCCATCTATCTGAATATGACAGGGCTGGAGAACGTACACTTCTAAATTTGTTGTTTGGCTTGTGCATGTGGCTCAGTGGGAACATGGCAATGCTTCACCACTGCCAAATTAAAAAAAGACTGCGAGTCTGGTTTGACTGACAAGTTAATATCGAACCAATATTTATATAATAAATGGAAGTTGGATGAGGAAAACGGTAGGCTGCTGCTTAGTGTCCAGTATTAAAATGACAAGCATCAAGTTAGGATTGGACAAAAAGAGCTGCAGCTTGGTAAGACTCCTCCCTGTACTAACTCAGCATGTTAAATACTTTAATATTTTGATGATTTCAGGGTTTTAATAGCTTACAACAGAACTCTGGTAGGTGATGATGTCCGCAAACATGATGTGCCCACATATATTAAAGGACACAAGTCTTTGTTACCTTATTAGAGAGACATTTGTGCATTTTCCTGTCAATTTAGGGGAACAAAATGACTACCCAGTGCTGGTAGGATAAACGCTACTGGAATATTGCTTTTCTCAAAAGAAAAGAACAGCAGATACACTCAGCATGCACTTCATTCCAGACCTTTCAAACATTTTCTCTAAATCTCTGTCACTTATTTGTTTTCCAAGCAACTCTCTAATAAGGTTGGCCTTCGGGTAAAAGACTCTTAAAAAAAAAAAGCTAAAAGAACTATCTCTCAACTTATCAGTGTTATGCAATAACAAAATATTTGCACTGAAATAGACAGCACCGGAGCAACTGATGATAATTTTTTGTGGTGATGTGGTTTTTAAACAACATCCTGCTAAGTTAGAAAGATAAATGCTGCAATATGTTATCCTGCATTTTCCCCCAAGTTTTTTAACTAAACTTTTTTCCAATCATCACTCACAGTAGTTCATATTATTTGTAGATTTTATCATGTTTCCAGATTAATTTTTATTTCAGTTCAGTTACTTTCCACATTGTGTTCCCTTATTTCAGTTAAGTTTTTATTACCTTCACTTTAGTTATAGTTGATCATATGCACGAATACCTCCTGGTTTAAGTTTTGTTGACCAACTTTGACCAGACTTATAAAAACTAAAAGAATTTTCCCTCATTATATTTTAAATTTTAATAATTATTATTATTAGTGAGTGGCATAGTGGTGCAGTGATTAGCACTTCCCAGCAAGGAGGAATGGGATTACCCTCCAGGCTTGGGACCCTTCTGCGTGGGTTTTCTCTCACAGCCCAAGGACTTGTATGTTAGGTTAATTGTTGATTGTAAGCTGGCTGTAGGTGTTAATGTTAGCCCTGTGGTAGACTGGCGACCTGTCCAGGGTGCACCCCACCTCTGATCTTATTACAGCTGGGACATGCTCCAGAACCCCCACGATCCTGAATTGGATAAGCAGTTCAGAAAATGCATAGATGTGTGGATAATAGTTAGTTTTCTACAATCCCAATACTATTTCAGTTAGCTCCCCCCCCAAGCTCACTGTTCATGGTCTTAATTAATTGTAAAAACGGAGATTATTTCGCAGGGAAGAACGATTGTGTGCAGCAGCACCAATCTACAGTAGCCTATAATAAATATGGTGAAGTAACCCTGTCAGCTATTGAGTTGGAATTAACACAAGAAATATATTTTGAATTCTTTCATTAAATATATTTGTGTGGGCTGCGGCTTTCACTAATTAGGTCACTGCACAACTGAGACCGAGCAGGCCAATAATTCACACAAACATTTCCACTTGGGGACGGTAACGTCATTTTCAACCTTCATCTTTGTGTATGTGTCTCTAGATAAACCAAAAGAGTCGCATTCCCTGATCACTTGTCACCAGTCACTGAGACCTGCCTGCAACCTGCTCAACTAGTTTGATCTAAAAGGAATTTAGGAGACTTTCCTGCAAATCTGCTCTCACAAACCTCCCAGATACACTTTCGCCATAAAATAAGCGCCAACAAACACTCCTCATCTGATTGTCCACAAACAAAACATTTAATGAAAACACACAACTTAGCAAGCTAACCCAACTCTGACGGTCCCAGGTTGTTTGGCATCCACGGTGAAGCATCACCTCTTTAAAGAACACTTTTTCCTTTCATATTTTCAAATTAAACAAGGTACACAAGGAAACACGAACACGGAAAAGTCATTAAAAATATCGAAAAGTCAACAGGGAGTCTATAAAGGGATTATTATGAGAACATCAAACTTACGGTCATGCTTAGATAAGCAGTTTCGCTTGCCTACCTCTCTCACCGCTACGATTCAAAAACATCAACTTCTAAGCTTTCGAGAGGCCGCAAATGACGAGCCACCACTTCTGGACGGTTTCCCACACACGCTCTCAAAGTTTAGTATCCGCGGAGAGCTGCCGTTTTCAGGAGATATGTTAAGTTTGCCAACGTTTCTGCTCAGAGAACCTGTTGCTGACAGCTCGGTGTGTCACACCAACAACATGGCTGACGACGAGTGATTGGAGCCTGCGGGGCGCTGCTAACGTCCGGCGAGTGGGAGGAGAGAGAAAGGGAGGAATAAAAGTGGAACAGATGGAGAAGGAGAACAATCGATGGGATGGGAGGCGATAAGAGACAAGTGAGGGTAATATTATACAATATGGAGCCAGACTTGGAGAATAATGGAGAAGAGATTAAAATCCTTGTATGACTTGGGGATTATTCATTACAAATTATGAGATAAGGATATTCTGAGAGTATACAGTCATATATTTTGAAATTATATAGGTACACGTTCTGTGATTATACAGTCATGTGTTCTGAGATTATACAGCCATACACTCTGAGATTATATAGTCATATATTCTGGGATTATATAGTCATATATTCTGAGATTACACAGCTGCCCATTTGCAAGAAACAATTCAGAAATCCTCTGCGATTAAAGTCACAAAGAGTAGCTCACTTTGGAAATTTGGATCAGCCTATATAGCCAACCAATAGTGTACTGTATTAGATTGGTAAATCAACTCATTGCCTGTTTTTAACCGGGTTTAGCTGTGTAAATTTACAAAGCCCAGAATTGGGATAACACCCAAATAATCCAGACTTTGAAGGGACACTGTTGCCTTAAATTAGACATCTTGTTTAAGGTGGGTGGCACTTGGGTGTCCAGCAATCAGTCATTTCCAAAACTGGTTGGAAATTTCTTAGTAACTTACCTGGACTGTAATTTGGCCAGATTTGGCTGCTTCAGTGGGACGAGATCACAAGCTCTGAGGGAATGCATGATGGCTGCAAAGAGATTTTTTTAAATGATAGAAAATTCAGTGGATGATAATTTTAATGTTAACAGATCTCCTGCCTCCATGAACACTCATTACGTACCATACATGCCCACTACTGATATAGCAGTTGCATTTAAAAACACGATTTAATCCCAGTAACTAAGTAAATAAGACAATGAATTATAGTCTGGTCTTTTGTATATCGTTTGCAAAATATGGGGAATGATAGGCAGTGGACCGCTGTGAAGGACATAAGGAGTCTGTCTTCTAAAACCTACAAACATATATATTTTTTCCACCTACAGTTAAACCAATAGTTTTTACTTCATGTGATGTTCTTTAACATTAATGCATGTAATGTTATTTAACACTGCTACAATGGATACACGCAAGGACATGACTGGTTACAGTGGTCATGGAAAACTCAGCTGAGAAGTACAACGAACTTTTATTTAACTGATATCTAAACAAAAACTAATAAATAATACAAAACTATAATAGCGATGCTGTGTATATCATTCACTGCTACACATTGTCAATAGTTTGTGTTTTTCTGTTTGTGTCTGTGTGGTTACTCTAACCTTGTAAAGTTAAAAAAAAGTGCTATTTTCATCCCAGGTTCTGTTTTGACTCCAGTTTATTCCCACAGAGCGCTGCTTTATGTAGTAATTTTAATGAGATGGCTAACTATTATTAATTATTATTATTTATTTCTGTGGAATATCATCGTTTGTGTTTAGTTTACTATAATGTGCAAGCGTTTTTCTTCTGAAAAACTAAACATGTACTCTATTACCCATATTCCCTTGAGGCGGACTTGCGGCAGCTTTGCGACATTTTCAAACGATTTTCGCGGTTTACGGCTAGTTTACAACTTTGCTACCTCCATGGTGAGTGGAGCAAAATGTTCAACAAGAAACCCCGGAGAAACTTTCGGCAAAGAAAAGACTGCTCCAGCGACGATGAGGACCAGCCAAAGAAGAGCGAAGAAGGAGAGGAAAACCCGGAGAAAACCGCTCCAGCTGTGGTAAATAAGCCCCTTAAAGCCGCGCAGAGCCGCGGCATCACTTGCAGCTCCAAGCGGGAAGCGACGCCTCCGAAGCCGGATTCTAGTGACGAAGAAGACGGGGAGAGCGTGGAAACGACAGAAGAAAGAGAAGAGAGAAAGAAAGACAAGGAGGGGACCAAAACGAAAGAAACCTCTGTTTTGAGTTTCTCCGATGATAAGGAAGGTAAGTAAATGTAAACGAGGCGCTTTAAGGTAAATATCTTTGATTCCTCAGCTCACTGACAACGTTAGAGCAACGTTAGGAATTTGGAAATATTAATCTCCTGTTATCTGTTGGTAAAAGAGGTGAAGAACCTAAACCTCAAAGATACAGTGACAGTTCATAGAGTTCCTAAATGATTTTATCCACTGTCACTGTTTTCCCTGTCATTTGTCCACATGTATCATCTGCCCAGATGCCTCTTGAACCCCATGTGTTTTACTTTATTGGCCCCGAAGGTGACAATAGACACCATTTCCCACATATTGAGACAATGTCACACATTTTGTGTGGCTCTACTTTGAAAAAGTAAAAACATACGATTCCCCCCTAAAAACGTGTGACTTATGAAGAAAAGCTGATCTATGGGGGAATCCATATTGAAACCCAGTGAGGATTAACTAACAGAGCTGCAGCTGAAATACCCAACATTTAGTTTGTAGTGGTCTGATCATCCTAACAGAGGATGGCGGTTGGTGGTGATTGCCCAATGTAACAGCATATAATTCTGTTTTGTTTCACCTTTTCATAGCTGAGGAGTCTACATTTAAATTGAAGAAGTCATCTGAGAAAGCAGTTCTGTTCCAAATTAGGAAGAAGGAGGCTCCGCCTGCCAAGACCATCGTCAGCACAGGTAGGTCCATGATGGGAACAAGGACTTTTAGAAACAGATCTTGAATACAGTATATGTGCATTAAATACACTCACTGGACAGGTGTGATATGTGTATCCAAAAGAATGCATCCATTCCATAGGAGGTGATGAGTAGGGAAGTGACAGCAACAGATCCATGTGTTCACAGGTTTTTTCCTGGTTTAGTATCTGCAGTTTAGAGATGATTTTGGTAGAGGCAATGAGGCTGTGGTAACTTATTTGACAGAAATTGATGTGTTTTCAAGTCCCTTTTGGTTATAAATAAACCAAAATTACTATTTTTCCTATCCTTTCTAATCTTAAGATTATACTGTTAAGGGTTTACATATATAGATTCTTTGCAATATCCAATGTATACCAGAACACATTTTTGGTGAGTAGACAGAATAAACATTTTTATGTCTTTTAGTTAAAATCAATGGCTTCCTGTTCTCTCTTCCACCTTCAGGGGCTGGTGGTGCTGTCTCATCATCTGCTTCACCCAGGCAAGATTATAGCAGTCAGGCGTCGCCACATTCTGTGGATGATGACGACGAAGATGACGATGATGATGATGATGACAAGGATAATGGGAGCAATGATGACAGTGATAGCGATGAACGTGGAGTGGGATCTCCTTCAGCCAGCTCAGCCTCAGACTCTAGCAGTTCTTCTTATACGCCCGGTATGTTTTTGTCAAAGAGAAGGACTCTCAGTTTGTTAGGACTACATGATATGATTAAAATCATCAGTTGTTAATCTGGATTCATGGCTGTGTTTTTTAAATTTCTTCTGCTTTGTTTGTGCCTGCAGTAAATATCCCCAATGCTAGAGAGATCGAGGCAGCCAAGAGACGGCGTCGTGCCAATCGAACACAGAAAGAATTCATTCCCCTCAGTAGAGATGGCCAGAGTTCAGCTGGCAGCACACCAGATCACTACAGCAGGGAGGATGAAGATGACAGAGTCGATGATGATAATGAGCTGGATGATCACGAGAGGAGAATCGAGTTTGCCCCACGGATGAGGAGCATCAGGGAAAGAATTGCTGAGAAACTTGGTATGAGAGGGCGGGATACAGAAAAAATAGTATGAGGAGGTGAGAAAGAGAGAGAAATGGCAGGTGTAGAGAGAAGAAGAAAGGTGGGGAAGCATGAAAATAAAACAATTAAAGCTGTTTAAGTTAAAAAGAAAGGTGAAATTTGTCATAATAGGCCTGTCTGAATAGTTCGTATGGATTTGAACCAAACCGTGAATTTTAAATGTCCTATTCTGTGTATTTTAGGAGAAAGTGATGGCAGTCGGTCAGGGACTGATGGGGAGGAGCAGGAACTCTGGGAAGAGACACAAATTGGGAAGGGAGTCAAAAGACGACCAGGGGAGCAGGTATGAGGGCCCATTGACATCTTGTTTTTGATTCTCATTATTCTGTTAGCACATATCTATAAATGCTGTTACTGTAAGTTATGCACCTGTTTTATACCTTTATGCGTGTCTTTTTGCATTGTTCTGTTGTCATTGCTTTTTGTCTTTGTTCTGCTGTGTTGACATCATTTTATCCTCCTTTTATCCTGATATTTTTCATTAGAGCCCATCTGGCAGTGAGTCCAGCAGCTACAGCAGCAGTAGCATAAGCAGGCGAGATAGAGGAAGACAGAAGAAGAAATCTGCAGGAGTCAAAGTTCCAAAGATGCTTCCTCCTGTCACTGTCTCAACGGTCAAGAGAAGGATCGCTGGAAAGTTAGTTTGCTCTTTATTTCACACACTATAACAATTTAAAATATTAATGACAGAACAGATTAGGATTAAATGTTTAAATGATACGAACTGAAGAAGCTTCTCGGATGAGAGGTGAAAAGTCTTCAAGCAACTTAAAGAAGTCCAGACGCTTTTCTTTGCAAGCTCTTTTGACTACGACGACCTGGATGACTGAGAACCTTCACAGACATTTAAATGATACACAGTACAGCAGTAGTAATTCCTATTAGCATGATTCCAGAGGCCAATAAACATTACATTTATACACTGTGCTTTTATTACTGCATGCTGCCAAAACATGCAACACACATTTCCCCCCCATTGTACACTTAACTCCTCCACTTTGTAATATTTTTTTTTCCTAGACTTGAGTCGTTGAAGGAGGTGTACAGAGCACGCCAGGCAGAGCTCAGAAGGATGGAGGGCGATGTTGAGGGTGCTAAAACCTCGTTGGAGAATCTGGAGGAAAGCTCCTCAGAGAAGCAGCTTAAGTTTTACAGGACCATGACGACTTATGTCCACAACATGGTGGAGTGTTTGCAGGAGAAGGTCAGAAAAGAAAAGTTAACATTTAAAGCAACAACTGAAAAAAAGAGTAGTTTATTTTTAAGCTTTAAATTGTTCTACTGTGTATTCATATGATATAAACCAGAACAGCATTATCTGTTTGTTTTTTTTCTCAATACTTGACTAAATTATCCCAGATAAATTTCCTTTTATTTGCTGAAGGTTGTTGAGATCAACTTTCTGGAGCTGGAGTTGCACACTCTGCTGTCTGACCAGATGGAGGCGCTGTTGGCTCAGAGACGAGAGAAGATTAAGGAGCAGGCAGACCACCTGCAGCAGCTTAGCTGTGAGTGAAGTGTGTGTGTGTGTCTCTCCACGTATATTAAAACCTACTGTGCAGTGTGTCTCAGGATGTAATATTTAAAATGACTGATATATTGAGAATCAAAAATCCAAAGGGACCCAAAAGGGTCCCTTTTTTGACTTAAACCATCCAAGGGTTAAATTAACTGGATGTAATTTGTAGATAACACAGCAGAGCAGAGTGCAAGTTCAGCCAATGGATCAGAAACTCAGTGGTGAGTGTAATGAAATACCTTTCAAGATTACATTTCCTGGTTTGCTTTGTTACTTTTCTAATTTATTCTGTTCATGTATTAGAAAAAGGAAGTATATGCATCCATTTGAGCAGGTACTCCATTCTAGTCTTGCACAGATATGGGTTTAATATTTGTCTCTGTGTTCCAGTGAGGTAAGCGTCGGTGTTAAAACTGAGGAAGACTTTGATATGGCTGAAGACACACAACCTTCAGCAGAAGAGCAGGAGCAGCTGCAGAAGAACATAGGTGAGGCGTGGTTGTTCAGCTCTCTGTTATGAGCATCAATTTGTAGGTGAAGGCTTTGTTAAAACGGTGTACCTTAAACACAGCGAAGTATAATACAATTAAATTCTGCAAGACTGCAATATAAATATTTTCTATTTATTACGGCAACTCTGTTCTCTCTTTGTGGCTTTCTCTTTTAATTTCTAGGCTATAAACTTGAGATAATCCTGATTTGCTTGATGCCTGTGTATTTATCTGTCTCTCTTTTCTTCCCCTTTCTGTGTCTGCTCCAGCTGACATACTGTTGAGGTCTAAGGCGGTATTTTCTGATGTCCAAGAAGACTTCTGCAGTGTTAAAAAGATTCTGTCTCGCTTTGAAGAATGGAGGGAATGCTACTCGGAGTCCTACCACAATGCTTATATCTCTCTGTGTCTGCCCAAGTTGCTGAACCCCATCATCAGGCATCAGCTGCTGGCGTGGAACCCTTTAAAAGTACTTGAACATGTGTACGCATACAGAGGGTTTCCCAGTCATGGATTAACCCTACTCCCAGACTAAGACCTGCATTTAAAAAAAAAAAAAGTTTGTGGTCCAGGACTAGGGTTAATCCATGTCTGGGGAATTGAAATGTAAACACAGCTGCCATTAGTTATGATGTTATAATATGTAGCAATAACCATAGATTTATTGTTGTGTCTCAGGATACCAGTGGAGACTTTGAAAACCTCCCATGGTTCACAGCAGTGGAGACCTTTTGTCATGGACATGGCCACGAAGAGCTGGAGCACACAGACAGACAGACGCTGTCCAGCGTCATAGAAAGGACCGTCGTACCCAAAATGACTGGTACTGTGGACTCAATGATCTGTGCTCCCCATAATTTAAGAAGCAAAAGCGTCCAAGTACAGGACTGCATAGGGGTTATTGCTTTTTCATTTTTAAACTAAAATCCATTTCATGATTTAATCTGAGGCAGTATTATCTGAGCATTTTTTCTTTTACTTTGCTTTTTGGTTCAGCTTTTCAGGTGCTGTGGATAATCAAATCTAAATCATTTTTTAGGTCCAGAATGTATGAATCAGCTTAGGGATTTAGAATAGCTTTATGCAGCAAAATTAACAGTCCATACCAAATGAATTACCAAGTCACTCTGCCTATAACTAATATTTTACAGTAGTCTCCCTTGCCTGGTATAGTTATATTGGAACGAAGGTTTGCCTTGAATTCCTCTTAGCCTTTTATATTGATTGCTCTCTGCTGGTCTTTGAAAAATCCATATGCACATTATAATAACCTCAACTACAGACACGAGATGTGTCAAATACTGACCCTGCCTGTCTTTGTGTGTCTTTGTTTCCAGCTTATGTGGAGCTGGTGTGGGATCCCATGTCCCACCAACAGTCTGTCTGTCTGACTGATGTGTGCCACACTCTGAAGGAGGACTATTCTATCTTTGAAGGAGAGCATACCAAGCCAGTCAAGGTAAAGCCAACACTTACACATTTTTCAAAACAAAACCCTGTTGTTGCTGTTGTCTTTTACTATTTAAAACGTGCCTATTATTTACTGGGTCGTGCTTTCAGATACATATTTTGTGTATTTGTCTCCCACTCAGGCATTCACAGAGGCTCTGGTTCGCAGGCTGAGAAGCTGTGTAGATGAAGATGTCTTTATTCCCCTGTACCCCAAAAAGTGAGTTTCTGTTTGATGTGTTTAAAAATGAATATCAGAATATCAACCAATAAAAAAGCAGGTGTTGAGTACAACACCTGCTTTTTGTATCCTTTTGTTCCTTATTTGATACAAAGAATAGTACTTCCTTGTATTAAATAAGGAAATGTATCAAAAACTCTCTTCAGTCATTAGATAAAATTGTCAGTTAATAGTCAGATATGGTCCTTTAAACCTGTTGTATTTGCACTTTATTTATACTGTCTGATCTTCTATTCAGGTTTCTTGAAGAGGCGTCTTCACCTCAGCGTCACTTCAGAGATCAGCGGTTCTGGACAGCTGTAAAAGTACTGCTCAGACATTTGTGTTGTGTCAGATTTTGACTGTATTTTGAAACTTCTCAAGCTAATATCAATTGCATTGCTTTTCATTTAGCTCTTAGGCAATATGGGGAAGTGGGATTTACTGCTCCCCGAGTCTGTATTGAAGGAACTGATGCTGGACAAGCTGTTGAACCGATACCTCATGACCACACTGTGCAGTCAGACGCTGTCCAACAATGCTGTTTATGCATGCAAAGAGGTATTTGAATGCATCACAGTTGTTGGTGTTCTTCATATTAGTTTGACGTTGATAATGATGCTTTATCACTCCTCGCTCCCTCCTCAGATAGCAGATGGTCTACCCCCGTCTTGGTTTAAAGGGGAGAGCAGCTGTTTGCCTCAGCTCCACAATTTCAGAAACCACATAGTTCAGAAAGTTCATGCCATCTGTAAACAGCAACCTCCCACAGATCCCAACACCAGGTGATAAAGCATGTTTTTGTAGAAAACAGTAAGATAAGTCAACATCAAATAGATGCCCTTTTTAAATTAATTTTATATTGCTAGAGATTTTTTTTTGTTTCACTTGATACACAAGCTATTGGAGACTTTCCTGCAGTGTGACAGCAATATTTCTATAAAGTCATTATCTTCATACGTTTGTGCAGATGTTCCCCAACCCCCACAAGTTGTAATCAGAATCATGTGTTTCTGCTGTAGGTCTGCTGTGGTTGACCTACTAAAGGTTTTGAGTACAATCAGATGCCACGACTCGATCATGGCCATAGCAGAAAAATACCACTATGAAGATGCCATCTACTCTCATCAGCTGCTGAACCCAGAGACTGCATGAGTCTCAAAAAGATCAAGGGAAGACGGCTCAAACTGAAATACCAACTGCCTAATGTGAGGTGGCGTGTACAAAACTGTATGCTCCACCTTGGCTGAAGCAATAGTTGAGATGAACACTTGTTTGTAAAATAATTCACATTCCTACAATTTGGAATTGTGAATATGTTGCTGTTTAAACAAGATAATTGGATTTTTTTATGAATAAATGCCTTTTGTGGTTGTTTGTTTAAACCTTTTGCCGTTTAAGGTGTTTGAAATCGCACAAACTTCTTTTCTCTTTAATCCCACTCCACATTAGAGTTTTATCACTGACATCGCTACACAAGCTACAGTCCTGTTGAGGTTTTCTTATTAAATTGTCCAGTTTCTTATGAACAGATGCTGACAAGACAGATCTGAAGCAAGGACAGAAAGAAAGGAGATGAGCTTTCATGCTGACAGGGTGTTTTTCTTTAGTTAATACCAATATCATCTGTCAGATCACATTAAATACAGTACACAGCACTGAGCTCAGTCAGGTCTTGCTTAAAAAGAAAAAAAAAAAAAGTTAACCACATGAGGTTTACTGCATGAAAACCTTGCTTTTCTAACAATTATAATACATATTTTAGACATTACTGTACCAATAGTAAAAATAATTGAATATACTGAAAGCCCATCAGAATCATCTGCATTATTTCAGGTTTTTGAGGGATGTTTGTGTACTAGAAGACAGCTGTAATAAAACTGATCACTTTCTATGTAACTAAAGCTCCAGATACACAAGAGAGACAGTGAACTCGTGTGGCAAAGATCGTCTATGAGAGAACTCTCCAAAGTGTGGTGGTATCAGTTCAGTTTTTTTAAAATCAGGATTCACTTGTGATTCCAGTCTCTGAAGTTAAATGTAATTTAGAAAATACTTAAAAATAACTGCCCAAATAGGCATCTCAAGACATTTCACGATAGTTGCCAAGTGGCAGGACTTGCTCGTAGAAGAGCTCTTAAACTTTCTTGTACTACTAGTGCATACTCTACAATGTAAACTGACTTCACAGGAAATGCAGGTGATGTTTCTGTGATGCATGAAAAAGATACAAGACTTGTAATTATTTGCGGAGTTGGCTTTATTTCTGAGCAAAGCAAAGCACACCAAAACAAGCCCAAAACAGCTTGCCACGTGCACATAACGCCCAAACATGAAAAACAAGTTTACGCTGACAAAAATCATCACTGCAGGTGAAACTAATCTAGTCAAAGGAGCAAGAAAAAGATGTTTACAAGCCCTGTTCGGTTTCATGGAGTAACTCATGCTGTTTGATGCACAGGCAGCTGGATTCATTATTCTGACAATGCTCAAAGGTAACCGTTTTGAAGGTGAACCCCTGGAAATTCAGGCTAAAAGGAACTAGCCTTCTAAAAAAAATAAAACAAGCAATTAGTCCAACAAGCAAGGAAGATTTTAACTACAGTGACAGGCCAGGAAAGGCAGGCATGTACATAAACACACAGCAGGTCTCTGTCCTCTACTATTGGCTTTACTTCACACAACCAGAATAAAATATGTACAGCTATCATGTTAATGCTACTTAGTATTACTGCTGTACATATAAAGCTACTGTATGCTACAACGCTTAGAGTGCAGAAGTTGACTTTCCAAGAAAGAGGTGTGTTTCATGAAGTTCACCACAGCTGCAGTCCTCGAAAATCATTACAAATCTACTGCAAATAGTAATACTTTGTTTTAAACTGAAGGGAGCATGCAGTTTTTCCCCTTTCCTCGTGTCCAATTAGTCCCATTCTGTTTAAAGTGAATCCCAGTTGTTTGGCAACTTAAACAAGACTCTTTTTATTCCATTTGTTGCACATAGAAAATGTGTCTAACCAATTTCTTTTAGTCTGATTATAATTTAACATGCTTTCTTTACCATTTGTGTTTAAAGATGTGAAGTAAATCCGGTTCTTTCCAGAAATCCTTTTTCAAGTCACCAGAAATTGTGTTAGTGGAGGACCATGCGAAACCCATTTGTTTTACCGCCCTTGGCTAGAAAACACTGCCACAGTTGTGCTTTCTTGTTTTGCAAGAAGAACTTTAATACATTCAAGCTGAAAAGAGACAGGCAAGTTTCTGACTAAGTGAAAAGAATAAATGTCAAAAATAACACCAGAAAACCCCCCAAAAAAACAATACCAGGACTTCATCTGAAACTCATCTGTCTTGTGATTAAACAGCTCTCTTCCAATGTTGGAAACATTTCACTTCCTGTTATGCATATTAGTAAGTGCTCACAAAAACCTGGAGAACGGCAGCAGGGAGAGAACAAACTTTAGATGACAGAGAACTGGATGCCGTGCTTGTTGAGGCGGTCGACTAGTGTGGTCTTTGCAAACGCAGCTCCTGGAGTATATACTCCTCCCCTGGAAAATGTACAAAATTAACTGTATTAGACCAAGTCCCAGAAATGTCACCAAGTGAGATTCATGCATTGACTAATATTGAATCATGACAGTGACTCAAATGGTGAAGCAATATATGACATTTTTCACATTCTCACGCACACATTTTGAACTTTGAAGCCGTTTTACACTAATACACCCTCACATTTCACAGCAGCATTTAACAGCATGCAGACTTCCATCTGGTTTATGAGTAGTCATCCATTTTATTTGGGAGTGAGTTTAAATTATTATTTACATAGACTGGTAAGATATACTTGATATGTTTTGTCATGTGATAAAGGCAGAGTACATCCTGGAGAGATCGCCAGTCTATTGCAGGTCTATCACAGAGAGTGAGCAGCACAGTGATGCTGCACTGCTTCCTGTGCGAAGTTCGCATGTTCCCCATGTGCTCTAAATTGACCTTACATGCGAATATGACTATGAATGGTTGTCTGTCTCTCTTAGTTATCCTATGCCAGGTGGTATAGGCTTAAGCCCCTCCCTGTGACCCTAAATTTTATAAGCTGGAGAGGGAGGTTGGGTGGATGAATGTTGTGGTTCGTAATTGAGTGTGAAGTCACATCCGGGTCAGATGTGGGGGAGTGTTGACTCACTTTTTAGGCAAGGCTGCAGCTTCGTTGAGAAGGGTTAGAGCAGCCTGAACCATGGCGATGGGCGTGGCCACATATCCAGCCTCTGAATAACAGAAAGAAAAATTACTTGGATTAGACTTGGATTGCAAAGAAACGCCAGGCTGGCTACCTGGGCTAATTTGTATTCCTTTCACTCCAGAGAAATGGTGCCATGTTTCCTGTTTTCAAGGACTTAAGAGTCTGCTGCATGGTGATTACATCAAAGACAAAATCTTGTCTTTGATGACCCTTAATTTCAGATTACCTGGTCCTTGAACCCGTGTGCGGATTTTGGCGCTAGGTTTTTCTTGGGAGGTGTCCTGTTCCTCAGTGTAGCCCTCTCCATAGAAGGTAAACTGGAAGGATGAAGCCTCCATCTAAAACATGCCAGAAAACAGAACACCTTCTTTTTAGCAGACATAACCTTTTTTGTTCCGTTTTTATTTTCACGTGGATTTAAGATCAACTGTAGAGTCTGCAAGCCTCAGACTGTTTGTGCTTTACCTGCTTCCTAGTTGGTCCAGCCTTCGAAAACATTCCAAAGGAGAAGAACTCTGGGTACTAAAGGCAAAGATTAAAAGCAGAGATGAGTGTCACAGCATTTCCAAACACCCATGATGTATTTCATACTGTACAGTTACAGTCGACTGATATTATAAATGCAGTAAACCACATTTTGTGTTAGCTTACTTTGATGAGCAGATTCCGTCCAAAACTGAACTTGACCAAGAACAAGAACATCATGCCAGCAAACAACATTTTGATGATGTTTCCGATACCTCCTATTCCTGCATATGCGCCATACTGGACCTGCAGTTTATGATGAGAGGCAGTGAAATACAAGCGGCACAAATGTGAAAAAACAAAATTGTTGCGTCCTGGACACCACGTCGTCACATGAGATTTTACAAGTGAATCAGCAGTAGACATTTAACACAAGTACAATGTGTGTAAAGCGGTCCCCGGATGTTAAATAAAAACAAAGATATTAAAGAGAAACTAGCTAGTAAATAAAAGACTGACCGGAGTGGCTTGACATTCCTCTGCCAGGAAGCGCTGAGTTCTCTTCACAACAGAGGGATCTGAGCCCATGAAGGGCACAGAGTACTGCTGGAGCTCATTACTGTAGAACAGCACTCCCCTACAAATACAAGCATTTCAGTGATTACACAAAATTATGTGTGGGGCAAGGTGTAATACATGCATTTGTGCACTATGGGACTGTAGAATTTAACACAGAAATTATCTTTCTGTTAAATCAAACACACGCTCATATATGCATCTACACATCAGTTTACATCCTATCAGAGGAATCTGTGTTATTAGCTGCTTGCATGCACACAGTGGCTCATAACTGCTGCCAGCTATGCTCTTGAAATGGGACAGGTAACAAATTAATACTGGTATATACTAATCAGTACCAAAGTATTGCTAATCCCTTATTCAAATGGTGTTGCTAAAGATTTATATGTAATGTTAATTCATTCTAACATGGTTTATGTTTTTAACTTACTAACCCCCCACCACCACCACAATGTTTAAACTGCTGGTGTTGAGCAATCACATTTAAAGATGCCGTGCGGCAGACAGAAGTATTTAGTATCCTTTGTGAAAAAATGTAGTTGCACACGATAAATGTAGAAACGCCACAAGTAATGCATTTTTTTAATATCTGAACATGGATGCTGTACCGGCATCTTCCATGCAGCCTCATACCTCTACATGAAGCCATCTCAGCCTCAAGTCAAGGTAACAGATACTGCTGAATAGTATCAGCTTCAGAGTACTGATAAGTACTGGTATTGACATAAGAATGAATAAAATTCTAACAACCATCCTTCATACTGTCTCCAGACTGTTTTTTATGTTCATCCACTGCAATATTTACTCTGAGGCAGGCAATTTGATGCAAATCAAAAAAATACTTTAAATTAGCTTTGTGTACCTGCGTTTAAGCTTTGTGCCAACCGTGGGGAGAGGTTTGTGATTAAACTTTCTCCTAAGACTCTGAAGCTTCTGGCTGTCAGCAAATCCATAGATGGCTGACTGCCATGTGCCATCATGGATACACCCGCCCTGTCAGAAGAAAACAGAAACACGCACACACACACGTGAAATAAGAAAATATGGAGACCATATGTAAAAATGACTGAGCACAAGTACAGAAGAACGTGTGTAATGAAGCTTGAACAACAAGCTGGTTCACAGATACATACCTCAGCTCCTGCACTGACAGTCAGGAAGCTCTCCACGGCAGTCAGTGTGCCTGTGGATAAACAAATACACAAGTTTATATCATTAAATCATTAACTCCATAGCCCTGTCAAAGAGGGCTTAAATTTGAATAATATTGTGTATATGAACATGTATACTGAATGTGTAGACTGTGTCACTATTTGCATACCCTTGAACTGGTCTCTGGTGTAGAGGACCCCCATGTCTGCAGGAATGGAGTCAAATCCACAGCTCCCAATGATGTACACACCTTTTTCAGCTGCCTGGCTGCTGTAGTTCAATTGCATGCCCTCCAGAAACTAGATAACAGCAGAAAGAAACTCAAGTTAAGGCACACGCACGCAGACACGCGCACGCATGCACACGGGCGCACGCATGCACACGGGCGCACGCACGCACAAAAAGTCTTACATTTCTAAGATTTTTTTTAAATCCTTTTTGCAAAATTTTGCATTTTTTTTAATTAAAGCATGAACAAGACAATTTGCCAAAAACACCTAAATATACTGTCGCTGGAGGAAAGATTTTTTATTTTTATTTTTACAAATGCAAAAAACACCATGTTCTCAATTCTTAAGGAGGGTTATATTTCATGTAGCTTTCATGCAACCTTTTGGAAATGAGAAATAGTCAGGGGATACACATAAACCTAATAAAAACTAAATTCGGGTCACCAAAGCGTCTGCATCTGTGTTGCAGTAGGACTTATTGCGTCACACATGAGCACCTGACAGTAAGGCAGCTGTTGCTGTCATGGGACCCAGTGAGAAATAATTTTGTCTAACTAGCTGCAGCATCAAACTCAGCACATCTCCCATTTATTTCTAAACAAAAGCTGATTGTTAGCTTTGTGCACAGTTCTAAATCATATTTACCAGTGTGTGTGTGTGTGTGTGTGTGTGTGTGAGAAAGAGAAATAGTAGGTCTACCTTAATTTTAGAAACGTACAGACTACTGCGGAGAAATCTAATCGCTTCAGCATCTGTGTTTTCCTCAAGCCAACATCAAACCCGAGGAAACCTTCATACATTACAGTACAAACCTGAGGCTCCCCACTGATGTCAATATGGTGTGCTCCGTTTTCCACGCAGGCTTTGACCACTGGCTCCCCATAGAATCTGTACTATAAACACAGACAGAAACTAATTGAATTACTTAATTTTCACAATTTTAAAAATTGGCCATTTTCCCCACTGCGAAATCCTTGTGCTACACAGGTGAAAATCCATCTTCTCCAACACACATCAAGTAGCATTTGCTCTCAGGTACCAGTGTCTTTGCTCCCCCTAATTGTTCAACATGAAACGATCCCTCACTGGCTTTTCACACAAAAACAATTTGCAGCAAATCTTGTTGAACGTGTTCACTTCGTTGCCAGGTGTTAACACACTGGTTTATTTTAGATACGCAAGCAAAACCTAATATAAAAACAACAGGCTTCTGTGTCTGAGTTTGAAGAAAGCTGGCAGGGTGCTGCTGTGCATTACAATTGTGGTTACTGTAGTCGAAGAATTTGATTAAATAAAACAAACAAACAAACAAACAAACCTGAATGATGCACAGGATGCAATTCAGTGGTGCTGGAAACCCACTCTTCATTCCAACTTTAACATAATGCTAGCTATTGTGTGCTACACGTCAGTAGCCTTCATTGTGTGAATGTAAGCTGAAGTGAATGCTGCTCTGAGTGTGTGTGTGTGTGTGTGTGAGAAAGAGAGAGAGAGAAAGACAGAGATCCAAAGAAGGAGAAAGAGAAAGAGATGGGGGTGATAACTTATTCTTATGCCAAAGCAGAATGCCATCACACTAATCTTGGCAGTTTGTGTGAGAGAAAACTAGTTTATGTCATGACATGGAGCAAGTAATAATACACAAACACAAGCTTCTGTGGAACTGTCAACTTACAGGCCCGACGCAGTTGAGAACAATCACAGCCTGTTTGCACATGGCTGCAAGGGAGTCTGGTTCCCCGACATCTGCCACGATGATGTCCACCTCCGCCCTCAGCTCAGGCTTACCTACACACACACACACACACACACAAAGTCGCATAAGTAACAGCATTTTCATTCGTTTCATATAAACCAATCAAAGTCCAGTTCACTGGACTTTCATTTGTTTATATGGAAGTCCAATGAATATGTCTGGCAGCATATTCACAGGCAGTGCTATTACACCCCAGCTATAACACTACTACCCGAGCAAATATGCAAAGTCGGTCACTTATTTTTGTCTGTGTAAACATTTTCTGTCATACTGTTAAAATTACAAGAAGGAGCTATGATGATTGTTTCAAACTGGATGAAATGAGGGACTGCATAAAGGTCCAGAACATGAACTGTGTTAACTGGGAATCAGGAAAAAGCTACTCTAGTAAAGTCTATGAATAAAAACATGAACTTGTAAATGATTATAACAGGTTATAACAGCCAGCCTCCTAAAGGAATATGAAAGTTTTGCCCTGATGAGATTAGCCTAGTTTAGTCAAATGAATATAAAAGGCCCCAAGTCATTTTACAGTCTGACAGAACAGCAAGTGGTCACAGACACACATCTGTGGAGAACGAATATGAAAAATATTACTTATGTGTCAAATATTAGTTTGTTATTCCTGAGTTTGAGTTTTAACCAATAGACATGCAAATGTGTGAGAACTCTGTACACCATTCGAGTGAAAACGAGGACAACATAGTGTAAAAGAATGCAGATGCTGTACAGGCTGGAAGAAATATCTTGAATAACTAAGACATTAAACAGCATGTGTAATTTTAAAATGTGCCACTGTAACTATAGAAAGCCTCTAGAAGACAAACAAACACATAAGCCATCTTCAGTGCTCACTGAGAGGCTGGACTAGTGTGCTGTCATGGACGGGGATAGTACAGCGAACTGGTATGTTCCATCAGCTGTTGCACACTCCCTGAAGAGAAAGCCGAAGAGGATTGGACAATAGAATAACAATCTAATCCTTTGGAAACTTGAATCACTATAACAACAACAGAAGAGCTCCCTGATCTTCAGCTAGTGATGGACTCAATTATCCATGTTTAGCGTGTTGCATAGATACAAATCATCAACCTGGAAACTTACTGCCATTCTAAATATGTTTAGTATATATCTGTTATTCCACACCACATTTTTGAATGTATTCCTGTGAATAGTATTTCTATTTCTGCTCAGTGACTGCAGCAGCAATGGCAGAATTCCACATGCTATTGATTATTTGACATATAAACTGATGATATTTTACTTGGATTTTCTGTTTGGGAAAATAAGACATTCTGTTAGATAAGAAAATAATCATGCGACACATTCCTAGTTTCTTCCCTTGAAGGAATTAAACTGCACTATTTTGTTTGAAATGTTAATTAAAATAATGTTTATTTAGTTGATCAAGCAATAAGAGGCCGAGATAAGAACAATTTACAGCTTACTGTTTCAACAAGGCGCAAAACTACTTCATAAACACTTTCATTTGATTATTTGCAAGCTGATTTAAGCATGTAACCAAATATAGTCATAGATTTTGAATTTTAACAGAGTAAAGTATCTTATTTATAGTAGAAGAAGAATTATTAAGGATTAACCTTTGGTTTCAACATCAGCTTTACTGTACTTTGGAGCTCAGAGTTGAGGGTCAAAGTCACAGCAAATTCAATGTAACCCTGGCAATGTAACCCTGTTTTAAGAAAACAATAACTGTAGCCCTGCATTTAAAACATTTTTTTATTATTATTTTTAAATTGCAAACAACACAAACAACCCTTTGTGAAGAGATCCCAGCGTCAATAAGCATATGCGCTCATTTCTACTCCTCAGGCTTCTTGCGCTAACAAATTGAAGTATAAGTGCATGCATTTCATCTATATCTTTATTTTATTATGTAAACAGTCTGTAAGTACGGATTTGTGTTTTTCCAGTTTTAATTTTCATTTCATTTAATTAAAATGCTTAAGTCAACAAGAATACCCTTATTTTAGTGACTATCTGCTTGTATATGCACAGCTTATGGGATCAATCGGATACATACTGAGTGCTCCGGCGGCCTGCTCCAGAACTTTTTCCAGCTTCTGTTTGCTCCTACCGGCCACGGCCCACTTCAAGCTCCCCTTTGGACCCTCGGACGCCGTCCGGGCCACCTCTTCCACCACAAACTGACCCGTGAACCCGGAGGCTCCGAAGATAACCAGATGGTACGGCCTGCTTGAAGATGTTTCCACACGCGCCATAGTGACAGCAGACAAGCTGGATAAGCTCACACAGACACCTGCAGCCCTTGCACCAGGATCCTGGATCCAGTCTGACAGCCTGGCAGACTGCGTGCGTTTTTACGGCGCTCCTTGGTCTACTTCCGTAGCAGGATAATATGCTAATATGCTAGTAGATATTGACAGCAGTGGGAGTTTTTAGCTGTTTAAACAATTTCTTCCGAAGGAACTGGAGTTATTATATTATATTTAGGACAAAATTCTATTTATTGTTTAGTTTTCTGCGAAATATGTGTAACTTATATTGATTTATTCCTGTTTTTGAAAGTGTTTCTGCGCTAGCCATAGTAGGCCGACTACTTCCTTGAGTGTCCTGATTGGCCTACGCAGTAGTCGCCTGTCAGTGACGAAAGCAGCTGCGTCTTTAACACCACGAGTGTTGCAAAAACAAGGCACGCAGGGTCAGGTCAGGATGCGGTTGGCTCAATGTCACAGTTTTTCCAGCGAGCAGATAGACGAGAGTAAACGTTAAAGTCTGGATGTCTTCAGATTTGAAGCAACTGCTGGATAATCTGCAGTGAGGTATGCGCGCGTTTTTCACTATTACATAACCGTTTGATATGATAGCTTTAAGAGAGGTTAGCGCACTGCTAGCCTCTCGGCTAACAACTTTAGGTTTTAAAAATGTCTCTCGGGTTCAGGTTGTTTTGCGCCCTTTTGACAATCACACAATATGTGTGAGCTCCACTGTAAACTCTACTGTGGTGTTGATAAGGTTAAGTAATAGTCAGCACGTGTTAATATGCTTATGAAAACCCACCCACGTGCTATCAGATGGGATTGTTCTGACTAGGGTGCACTGGTGTTTGCCAGTGCAATTGTGCAATCGTGGAATTGTCTATTGTCTATGCTAGCGGTCGATTATTTTATTATACACTCTTGAAATTGGGTATTTGACCACCAAGCTGAGCAAGAGTAGGTAAAAGAAGAATGTGTGAGAAATGACATTGTCTTACAACGTATTCGTGTTTGTACGTATGTTTTTTGTTTTCTTCTCCCCCTTATTGTCTCATCTTCCCTAAACTTAATATCAATTTCCATAGTTATGTTGCTGACACACAGCTCTAACGGTCTACCAAACCTCCCACCGGTCTCTCACCCACGCCCCAGTGTATTTGCCTTCAGGAAATCTAATCCTTGTTCTTCAGCGTCTTTGAGAGGTTCCCCTCATAGGCACCAAATCCGACTTTTTTTTCCAAATGTTACACTTTTTCCCTCCCCTTTGAAAACTTCTCAGTTCCTCCATCCCTGTGGGGTTAAGAGCCTGAGTGTTCAGACCTTGGAAACGTCTCGCATCGATTACTGCAACTCATTACTTTGGTTTTCCTCTGAAGTCCATCCATGCCATTCCCTTTCCTGTCTGAAAATGCACCTGTTTAAACGAGCATATTTACTCTTCATGTCTTCCACCTTTTTATATGTTAACTTGTTTTATTGATTTGATATTTTCTTTTTTTATATACTTATGTGTTTAACTCTTCTGCATAAGGTGACCTTGAGTGTGCCCTAAAATCAAATGTATTATTGCCTTTAATAATATTTCATGTCATTATAGTTATTGTGATTCTTCTTTTCTCTTTCTGTGCTGTAGCCTCTCATAAAGGTCATCCACCATGTCCACCCAGATTTGCAGAGTGGTGGAGCTACTGCTCCGCTCTGCTTGCTGCCATACTGTCAGAGGTCAATCTTGTTTGAGCAAGGCAGTGTTGACCCCTGTGGGTCCCTCTAGCCTCTGTGCCTCTGGTGTGTCTGTGCTTCAAAGGAGGGCCTACAGTCTGGACTCCCTGTCTTTGGGTCCCGGTCGGCCCTCACTTGGTCCAAACTCTCAACAGCCCCATTCAGAAAGGACGTCCCCTTCTTCTGCACTCACACACAGGAACCTGTCTGCTGTAGCTGTACAGGTAGATAATTTATTTCGGCTCTGATTGAAGACGATAGCCGTATACTGCATTTATATTGGTTGTAATTGTATGTTTCACTTTCATACTTGTATCTATTATACTTATATGTAGCATTGTGGTCTATGATCAACTTTATTTTTTACTGCTATTATCTGACAGTATCTGCATTCCTGTAGGTACAATACAATCTGCACAAAATCAGCATATTTTGCTGGATTTGAGGTTGTTGTAGCTGTTTAAGGCTACTTGATCCACTCAATGTGTACAAAAAAGTATGCATTCCTGGAAAATGCATGCATACATCAGTTGTTTTTTTTCTTCTTCATAAAATAATGAAAACAACTCAAGTTTTTTTTAGTATAACTTGAGCTCTTTATACTGACAGTGCTGTTGACCCACTGTGTGCATTTGTGTGTTCTTACAGGGCCAGTGTCGTCCTCTGTGCCAGTATGATTTCCTGGACCTTGGGGAGGTAGAGGAGAATGTACGACGGGCTCAGGCCTGCAAAAAAATCAGACACTTCATAGTGGACCCGGACCTGGCTAATCTGGTAGCACAACATCTAGGACCTGATCTACAAGATGCTAAAACTGTTATCTTTGAATGTAATCCAGGTATGGGTTTATCTCTACAGTGTTGGGCAGCATTCTTCCATCTCTGCACAGATGATGATTTTTGTTTGTTTGTTTTTGTAAGTTTTTTAAACGCCTAGTGTAGCATTTGAATATATCATTCTTATTATTGATGCATTTGTGCTTGCCTTTTTCAGGTCCTGGGGTATTGACTAGGACTCTGTTAAATGCTGGAGCTCAGAGAGTTGTTGCTCTTGAAGGTGATAGGTCTTTTCTACATGACCTGCAGGTAACTTTAACATCTCCTCGTCTCCATCTGCTTTTTGTATCTTTACGAAGTCCCTTGTATTAACCTAAAAATTGTAAAGTGTCATATGTCACCAGTTAATATTTCTCGTTGATGTATAATCCACACAAATAAATGTTCCCCTTTCTAGGAGCTAGAAAGCCAGCTTGATGGTCAGCTGGAAGTAGTTCACTGTGACTACTTTAAACTAGACCCCATTGGTCTTGGCAATGTGAAACCCCCAGCTATGTTCACCGATAAACTCTTCACTGACCTGGGAATCTCAGAATCTGCTTGGACTGACGGTGAGGAAAAAACAAAGGATTTTTATCCTTCCCCTCTCACTGCAAACTACTTACTTTTGTGCTCAATAGTGCCTTGAATCCTAATTGGAGCAGACAAAATGTAAAAATTTCATAACAGGAACTTTTTGAAATATTAAAAAAAGAAAAAAAGGAAATAAGCTCATACTTTGTTTACGAAGTAGTTTTGTACCAGCCCATTAAAGATTGTCTTTTGGTAAAATGCCTTTGTCTAGACATCCCAGTGAAGGTGGTGGGAATCCTGCCGCAGCGTAATGAGCGTGGCATGCTGCTGAAGATGGTTTATGCTTTGTTTGAGCGGCTGTCTGTCTACAGATATGGAAGAATAGAGCTCAACCTCTTCATAAGCGAGAAGGAATACCTGGTAATTGAACAACAGTATTTTAAGCTGTGTAGAAATGACTGTGTTAGAGTACAAATTAGCCTGTATTTTTGTGTTAATTGGATGGATGATGTAGATTAAACATATTCTTGTACTTCCTGATGTTTTTCAGGGGCAGCTTTAAGCTAAGTTGCATCTGTACTAGTCTTCCCTGCATTATCATATTCATGCTGATAACACAACCTGTAGTTGCGACGAGTGTCTGCTCACTCATTAATCTGACTTTCTTTAATCCTTGTGTAAAATATCCAACAACGGTTATCTCTCCATCAGAAACTGGTGGCGCGTCCTGGTGAAATGATGTACTACAGAGCCTTTGGCGTCCTCTGGCAGATGGCCTGTGAGATTGAGCTACTGCACAAGGTACCGTATGAGGCAGAGCACTTTCTGTTAATGCAGTTGTGCAAAAACCAGTGATTTAAACAGATGTTTTATAGAAATGTTTGTTATTTTTGTCTCTGTGTAGGCGCCGTGGGAGTCATTTGTGGTGTCATCAAGGCAAGGCGTACCTAGCTCTAAAGGCAAGGTAAGGAAGGGAATAGGCTCAATAACGGTAATTGGGTAACCTTGATTGTATTTTATATTTATGGTAAATGGCCTGTATTTGTATAGCCCTTTACTTAGTCCCTATGGACCCCAAAGCGCTTTACACTACATTCAGTCATCCACCCATTCACACACTGGTGATGGCAAGCTAAATTGTAGCCACAGCTGCCCTGGGGCGCACTGACATTTCCCCTCGTCCTCTCCTCAGCTTCCAAATGATCACCTGTGCCTGGTGCGTCTGCGCCCACGGGCAGATCTGTTCTCTGCAGGACTGACTCCCTCCAACGCATCAACTCTACTGATGATGATCAAACAGTGTCTGGCAAAGAGGAAGGTCAAGCTCATTGACAGGCTCAAGTAAGCAGTGCACACACTGAATTGTTGAGATTAAATAGCCAAAATATTGCACATGTATTAGAGATGTGCTCTTACTGTAACAACTGTACACACACCAGTTTAACACCGGTCTAGTTACTTTGAAAAAAACCCTATATTTCCACACATTTGAGAGCTTCTTTTGTTGCCAATGTTCTTTCCAATTCAACAAAACAAGCCTTAGTGCTATTAATACCATGAACCAAAGTGTACTGGTTATTTGATTATTCCAGGGTGGATGCTCTTACCTTAGAAAAGTACCATAATTGAATCCAGAGATATCTGTTTCTGCAGAATCTTTGTCAAAGTCTTAAATGTCTTTGAAAGTTTCAAATATTTGGGCAGTTCCAGGATTTATAAGCTACACAGGATGGTTTTTATCTTGAGAGGGGGAAACATTTAGGACAGTTTGAGCAAGTATTATCTGTGCAGTCTCTTCAACTGTAATACACCATGCCTTTAGTGCTTCTTACAGAAGTTAGGACCATTTCCATTTAAAGAAAGCAACAGTGGACAGAATCTGTGAGCTGCCAATCATTGGTGAGTGGGTTTTAAGCTTCTTTTGCTATTGCTTACTGTGTCTCTTATTTTTTGTTTTCTAGTCTCTGGTCACCAGACAGTGGCAGTAAACTGTTAGCAGAGATGGGCATGTCGGAGGACATACTGACAGGCCACGTTTTTCCAGAGGAGTATCTTAGACTGTTCCAGCTGATGGACAAGAGCCAGGAATTCACACAGAGCTGGCTTTACGAAGAAATCTTGGAGAACACACAGAGGGAGGGTTGGGGCTAAAACCTAGACAAACAGACCATATATGTATAGATTTACAGTGTGCATACAAACACGTGTGCTATACTGATGATGTAATATAGATGATGATGATAATAATATAATATGTGGCAGAACTTAGAGATGCAGTTGTGATGTTATCACAGTTGTATTTGTTACTGAAATGATTTAAACGTGACTGTGACAAACTTCAGGGCCGCGGATGAAGGACGTCAAGTAAATGTTTCGATAAAGTGAGATTCCCAAGAGGCGCGATTTCAGAGAAACTCACTTAAATATGACACTTGGTCTTTAGCAATGAGAGAAGGGGAAAAATGCTACTGTAATTAAAAGTAAAAAACTGTCTTAACAGTTAAGTTTCTGCATTATTACCAGAATCTCTCTTAACACCCAAATGGGTTCGTTCAAAAGAGGATACAAAATTTCTTAATTTTGCATGTGCTGTAATCGACGACTAGTACCGCTGCAGTTTTACTGAACAAAACCCCCAAGGTTTTGATACATAATCAAGGAGTGGCGTCTGTCTTGTATATTTTTGTGTAATCAGTTGCAAGTCCATAAGCTAAAATGTGTGTAATGCCATGTTTTCAGGACTGTGTGAGCTGTGAATGTGATGATTTCTAAACTGATCATTAAATCAGAATTTTCATATATGGAGGAAAAAAAAATAACTTAAGTGTTTTATTTTTGGACCAGTGTAGATGGTTTGGACTGACTAAATTAATTACTTTGCTATCCTGATCATTGAAAACCTGTTGATTTTAGTTTTGTTTATACAATAATGTGCTAATACCTCATACAAGTGTCTGGTTTTATGTAATACATCTGTAGCAAAAAAACCAAACAATTATGAAATAAATAATTTTACAGTATTTTTTTTCCCAACTGATGAGCATGAATTGAAGTTAAAATTGTTTTGTTTTGTTTTTTTATGGCAAAAAGCGTCAGTCTTTTTGTGCGCATACTTTTTCATCTATCACAATAACATAAAAATGTTAGCTGCTATTTCAGATATTTCAGGGGGATTTTTCTCATTGTGTAGGACGAGGTACAAGAGATTTTATTTTATTACCGAGTCTACAGTTCGATGCAGTCTGGTAGCTGTGGATGAAAACAAGAGCAGAAGATAGTGGATAGAACTGTGCTGTCTGTGCTAACAATGAAAAGACACGAGATGGCGACAATGCAGCACAGGCCCGACGATGACAGCGTTAGCAACGACCCCTGGCTGCTGCTGCCTGTGGGTGACAGTCTTCACAACATCTCCGGCAAGGTGTCAGATGTTAGTTTTTATCGTTCGGCCACCCTTTTCAGCCGTAAGTGTCATGTCTCTCTTCTGTGCCACCGCTGTTTCTAATGTCAGCTGATTTTAAAAGCTAGCTTACAAGCTCCTTTATGTAACGTAAACGTATGTGTGCGTTTCAAAGGTGATCTAATGTACTCTGCTTGCGCTAGCTGACGTTAGCTTAATAGCAACATGTACGAAAACCAATTTGTCACCTCAGCACCAAGTATCGATAGCAAACGGGTCTAACTAGTTACTGCATATTAACAGTCTGTGGGTCTAACACAAACAGTTGGTTATAAGCTGTTCTCATTTTCGAGCAGTTTGACGAAGCGGCACTAGCCCGCAATGAAGCGTAACGTTAACATCAAATCAAGTGTAACCATTGCCACCGAGCTAATTTACATTTAACGTGTGCTAGCCTGTCATCGAACCCATCTAATATTCGGTTAATTAACCAACTTACAATTGCTAATCAGTTCATTTTTACGAAGTCCGCGTCAAAACGGGAAGTGACTGTTCCTGTCTGCTGGCAGTTCATGTGCTCCACGTTATTTTCCGTCTTACCTGGATAACATTAGCTTAAATATCTGGGAGTATAATATTAACCAACTTGTCGAGCTAGGTTTAATTAGGTTAGCTGCTAACAACACATTGGTTAAAGCAGGCTCGTCCAACTCATTTTCACCTATAGGGCCACATATATACATATACAAATCGCTAAGGCGACCCAGACCTGCTTTTCCCCCCATGTAATCCGAGGAAAACGTATTAAAAAACAAATAAACGAACTAATGATCAATAGGATGCGATACGTTTAAAAAGTAAATGCATTGCAGACCAAAGTTTATCTAAAAAAATAAAAAAGGAACAAAACACACACATGTAGAGTTTTGTATTTAGAACTATTTTATTGTGCTGTTTATATTTCAAACAATTCATAAAAACCTATGGAAATACTTTTAACTTTCTATTTAGAAATAATACTAAGTAATAATTGCATCTTGATAAGCATTTTGTCTTTATTTAGCACCTTCAAAAATAAAAAGGTTTACAGGACAAGCTAGGAAACAAACGACAAATAAAACACTTAAGAAAAGATAAAAGGGAAACATGTGCAGCACAAACCTAAAGGGGAAATAGATGCAATTACAAATGAATAATAGGTAAAAAGCAAGTAGGTTTAAAAGCAAATAAAGGAATAATGAAGAAATTAAAAATGATAAAATGATAACTCATAGTGGGAAAAGCTTGCTTATAAAAAGATGTCATTTAGAGCAATTTAAAAGATGACAGTGAGGTTCTTGTAAAGAATAGTTGTTCAAACAGAAAAATCTCGATTACCCTTGTTGATCTCAGCCGAAATTGTGGGATGGCCAGAATGGAGGTTATGATGAGGGGTGTGTAGTGTCAGAAGATCTGAAATATACTTCTGTACAAGCTCGGAGCGGGCCTTCTTAAAAAAAGCCTTAAAGTCCATTCTAAAATTATTAACCAACAGGTAACCAATGAACGAAAGGAAATTATTACAATTCCATTGAAAATCTATCCAGTGGCCTGGGCTGGTCCCTAAAGTGTTTCAGTCGCAGGTCAAAGAGACTGCTGCCCTGCACTGGAAAACTGGCCAGCACTAATCCCCAACTTTTGGTGACTAGATGCATTTAGCTACATTGTATACAAAACCTATAGGTCAACATAATTGGCTATCTGCCTCCCCTGTCTCTATCACTGCTGCAGGTCTCATGTCTTTGCAGTGGTCCTTTCACAGGACAGGGTCTGTGTCTTCTTACACCTTTGTGTTTGTCCTTTTGGCTGAATTCCCTTTTCCGTTTGTCTTTCATAATTCATGGTCCCCCTGTGAAGTAAGGCCCAAACAAAGGAGGAGAGGATGGATGGTTTTATGGCTAAATGACTCAGTGGGAGAGGTGCATTAACAGATAGTGATTAAAAAAAGGCAACTCTTTTTTTTTTTTTTAACATCATCAGCTATCCATGTTTCTCTCTAGGTTGGTGATTGTTTTATCTTTTAATGCCTCAGATGTTTGTTTGAAGCATGAAAACATTAAGACCGTACATGGGCATTAACGCTGTATACCAAAGGGACATTCAGAGCTTTCAACAATTATGTAACAGCGCTGTTTGTGTCTCAGTGTGATTTTAAGGAGTTTTATTATTTTTAGAGATATTAAAGCACACTTTGTTTCCCATACAGAAGGTTTCTTTTCTTGATTAAATATACAGAGCGGATGCAACATAAAGACAAGGTGGTGCAGCATCCCATAGGATTTCACCTCTATCTGTAGAAAGCACATCGCGGTGCTGATTGGTTCACTCATGCTTCTTCTTTGTTACCATATTTTACACACACGTCCATGAGGAATTTCATGGAAGACGGGAATCAGAGTTATGTTTGGTGTGTCTATCCACGCATTCCCTTTTAACTCTCTAAATGTTTGGTCTTTGCCAGAGTAATGCAGAATTACAGGAAGAATAATTAGTGCTGCAGGAAACCAGGACAGCCTTATTCCACTGAGATAGGCTTTTATTAGCCATTTTGTTGAGGTTTGAGATTTTATCTTTCTGCTGAGTCAAAAAATTGTGAAAAATGTTGGTTGGTGACCAGAGGCAAAGTTGCTGCCCATCCAGTAATGCCTTAAGGGGAGCCATTTTTTTTTATATATATATATATGAAAATAATAAGAAAATTTGCTGAAAATTTCTTTTTGCTTTTTATCAGACTTTTTCTCTCGTAGTCAGTTTTTGCTCCTTATTCACACTTCCTGACTCTAGATCATCTAATAATGTCAATTTATCAGTACTTTTGCTCTGTGTGAGTTGTTTTCTCACAGTATTTGAATGCTGACCTCTTATGTTGACATTAAAGAGTATAGGTAATATCCAGAGATTGGTTGTATTGAGCTTGTAGTTGAAACACATGCCAAACAGGAAGGGTACGAAACAAGTATTAGAGGCTGTTTTGTTTGCAGACAATACTGTTATTTGTGGTCAAAACATGGCAAAGTAACAACAAATATATGAGTCACACATGCCTGTTTGTCTAGTTCCAGTCTAAAAATGCATAAGCTAGTAAAACTAAGTCGCCTGCCACTGTACATCGATTCAGAAGTGCATACAACAATAAACCAGAAATCTGTAAAACGCTGTCAGAAAGGGGTCATTCTTTTGGGCCATTTGTAGTGTTACTATTCTTTGGATTTCTCTGCAGCTTGATTTGCAGAGAAATATGTTATGGGATTGGGATATTTATCCTTTATTCCATTTGTTCCGGCTCTTGTGTAAATGTTATTGTGTCTTTTCTATTCTCTTTTTCTAGTCTGCGCTTGGTGTCTCAGTTGTTGTCCAATTTTAATTGGTATTTGAAGGACCGTCAGATTGTGAGATTTTTACACCTTAATCCTAATAATTTAGCATTTAAATCCCTAGTTGGGCATTTTTTCTTTCTAGAGTTTTCTCATAGCTGAAACCCAGATGTCGTGTTGTGGATCAAAACTGGTCACAGCACAAGGGCAATAAATGAACCATAGACAAACAAATTTGTAGTTTCCACATAGAGACCTAGAGGCTGTGTCTTACAAAGTGTGCGGTGTAGATCAGATTATTGTAATGAAGGAATTAAATGCAGCTGTATTTGTTTGGATGGCTTAATAACCAAATTATGTCATATTGTGAATGGACAGCAATGCGTCTTCTCTACGAACACACATTAGTATTACCAGCTTTTTCATTAATTCATTTTGAAAAAAAAAATATATAAACAACAACTTTAAGCTGCATTTATCCAGGTCTTTGTTCATCTGTTGCATGGCAAAAATAATTTGTCAGGCTGTTAACAGGCACCCTAAGTCTGCTCCTGATGTCAGCATTATAAACCCAGTGATACATGAAGTCTGTTACCTCAGCAGGACGAGAAGCAGGCCCTGGAAGAGATCTTGAGTTCAAGCCACCCAGTGGCAGGATACATTTTTATTTCTCTATTGAAGTTTTCAGCTTTTTTGTCAGGTTTTTGTCTCTTAAAGGGAACAGTCTTCCAACTCATATCATGTAATCGCTATGTAAATGAGTGTATTTGTTTGTACTCATCTAATCTACCACCGTACACGTAGGTGTACACAGGAGTGTTGCATCTGACGCATTCCTGTTTAAGCCGTATGGCTTGTTTGAATCTTTGGGAATGATGACAAACTTGTTTGTGTCTATCCCTTTGCCGTTCCTCGCTTTCACTGTCAGTGGAGTTTAACATGGTCTCTGCGTCTTTAACTTTATGCCTATTCTCTGTCTTGTCTCCCTTATCTCTGCAGGCTTGAAGAAGGGCTTGTTCCAAAAGGTGGCACTGGCCCTCAAACTCAAAGGTCAAGCATTGTTTGGGTGGAGCTCAATGGATCATGGTGATGAATGTTAAATTTTTTTCTTGTCCAACAAGTTCAACAAATTGGATGTGATGAACCAGTGTAGAGGTTAATACTGTGCAGAATTCAGTTGTTTTGTGTAAGAATTTCAGCTGATTTTTGATTTATCTTTATCCTCTTAGATCAGTTTGAGAGGGAGGGTGGAGCAATGTCACAGATTCAGGGGGGCGTGGTGGACCTCTGTGATAACCTACCCAACTCTGAAGCCCTCACTGCTCAAACCCGAAACCTCAATGAGACAAACACGCTCACGCAAACTCAAAGTGTCTCTCCTTCACAAAATGGGGATGAGGGAAGATGTGGTTCCATCCAAAAAATCGCTCTTAACAACAATGGGAAGGAAGAGGAAATAGGACTGGGAAAGGAGGGATGCATAGGAAGAAACCAAGAGAAGGAAGAGGAAGATGATATTGATGAAGCGATGAAGGAAGACGATGACGAGGAGGAATCGGCGGAGTCGAGCTGTTTAAATCGCTGCCAGTCTCCAGACACTCCCATGACAGACTCTTCATATTCAGAAACTGGTAGGAGACTCAATGAGCTGCACACATAATCACAGAATCTTATTTCTGTTCCTGAGAACAGTGTCCTCAGCCTTCACCAGGAAGGCACTTCAGGTCTAAACAGGATTCATCACAGTGGAGGCATCACTCAAGTAAAATTGGTAACGCAGCATGCTGCTGCTGGAAGCAAGACTGTAGGCAGAGGGAGTGACTAAATGAAAAATCAGAACAAAGAGGATACATTTTATTTATATTTTTTTGGGGGATTTTGCTGTCATTAGTCTATTTTTACAGATTTTTTTTCTATTTACTGTTAAAAATTATTATTAAACTTTAAAACCTGGCCACACTAATGTAAGTCAGTGTCTACTCCCAAAAGGTCAAATCACAGCCACTAGTATATCCTTCAGTTTGTTTAAAGTAGCTACTTAACAAATAATGAAAAAAATACAAAAATTCCAACATGTTAACAATCCAGGAATGTTTTTTTTTTTTAAGTTATGCACGTAATTGATTAAAAAAAATTCCAGTTTACAGTGTGACACGCAAATTAAGTATTATAAAAAGTAGTTATTTAATTAGAAGTGTAATCTAGTTTGTTAAATGTTTTCCTGCCTACAATCTCAGCATGTAAATGCTAGGTGTGCAACACTTCTTCACAAATGCTAACTAAACACTCAGTAATATTAATGTGTAGAGGCTGTGTTTGAAGTATTACTGCGTAACAATTCAAGAAGAATCCAGCGTTCTGCTCAGGATCAGGCTTACTGTTTAAATGCCTTTTGTGTAATGCATTAAGTGGTCAGCATATTGGATTGAGGTCAGTCTGTCTGGGGGTGATGATGTCATTGATCATGTAACTAGAAAAAGTGACTCAAGAAAGAGAACCTGAACAAATCTAATTGAGGGCGGCTGCATGTAGAGCGATGATGATGATGATGAGATAGCCTTTATTTGTCAGTTGCAGGTCTTTTGCCTGCCTTTTGCCTGAGGAGGGTATCTGAGTAGAGGAATAAGTTAAGAGAAAGACAAAAGAAGTAGAAGCCAAAATATTGAATCCCAAAATTGCTTAAATACAATAGAATAGATCAAATAAATAATGTTAAAAAATAGTATAATATATAAAACAAAACATGAAATAAGGGTAACACTACACAACAAGAGTTCAATTAAATAGAAAATTTAAAGGCAAGTAAAAGTAAAAATATTAAATAAAATACAAAACTTGTGTGAAAAGTGTAGTAGAATACAGTAAAGTGAAATAAATCAAATGGCTCACATTAAACAAAAGGAAATAAGAACTATGAAGTGTAGTAGACAGTGCCTTGGCCTTAACATTAGAGAATAGATGATCCTCTTCCAAATAGAGAGTAAGGCATAAGCACACTTAAAGTTTCTGCCACTGTCTGTGTCAAAACAGAGTAACACCAGTTGATAGCTCACAAGTTCACTCCTGTTCACTCCTGCATTGGCGTACACACACATGCTGCAAACACACAAACAGCTGTGTCGGCAAGCCACTGCAAAACTGTGAGCTTAGCACAGTTCCCATATTTACATTTGTGTGTTTATTGGTTGTAAGCCTTAAGGCCTGCTAGCAGCCAGCATTGACTTATCTACAACTGTGTGTGTGTGGGTGGGTGTGTTCATGCACTGATGGAATAATAACAGGGATAATATATTGCCATAATGTATTTGTATTATGTAAATTGTAGGGAAACAGTCTGTTTATATAGTTGCTTTGTAAGGATATAACAGTTCCTATAATGTCAATCATTAAATTTTAAGATGAAGACTCAGTTAATAAGATAATAATAATATGGTTGTCTTTAGAGTTAGAATTAAGATTAGGATTAGGGAAGAAGTCATTAGGGTAAGTCTCAAGGAACTTAATGTCTTCTGAAGTGATTAAAATATGACTGTGGTTATATACTCATAATCAGTTTGCTTCTCTGGAGGAACGTGTTGATTTTAAATTTCTTTACACACTGGCATATTTGCAGTTACTCAGTAATTGTCTGTTTTCCTCTTATCTTTCTTCCTGTTTGCTAATGTCTTTATTTACATCCACAGGGAGCATGTTGGAGAATCCTTATCCTTTTAGTCCTGGAACCAGTCCAGAGCCTACATCCCCAGTCATTCCAGCGGGCAGTCCAGAAACCGTATATCCCATCAGTTCAGTGGAATCGATCCAGAATGATGCTGAAATGGACACTCGTATGTCAAAAACTGGATCAGGTGCCTACTTCACGGCGTCTATCACCTGCACACATGGATCTGCTTTCAGTACGGGGCCGATGGATTGTACATCGCAAATATTAACCTCAGGCACTGAGCCTACATGTGTCACAGAAACTCCTAAAAGAATAGCAAAAAATACAAACTTCACTACAGAACAACTTACCTCATCCACGGAGCCTGCCTTAAACTGTGGGCCAAAAGGTGCTAGAGGGTCTACTGGTTCACATGCAGGATATAACACCTCAGCTACAGAGACATTTACGTTAACTGAGTTAGCAAAGTTTAACACTTCCACTGCCTCATCCGCTGTGAGTGCATCCCAAGAGCCCCTCAACTTCACCATGGGGATTACAACTACTGGAACAGACTCCACCTCCATCACAGGACCTTCATTATCAAATCAGGAATACATTACCTCCACTCCAGTGGCCACTTGTTTCTCAGTTCCCGCCTGTGCCTCAGGATCTATTCCAGGCTGTGCTCTGTTGGAGTCCCTTGAGCAGTTGGCACAAAGAGGCGATGACAGCCACCTTCCACAGTCCCTTCACCAGGTACTGCAAACACTACTGCCACTTACCATCACTGATTGTGTCTCATTTGAACTCACTGCTCTTAAATACTTTGTTGCTTTCTCTCATTCGAGTCTCTCTAAACTTTTGCTCTCACAGTTGTTAATAAATCACTCAACCTCATAATTGCAGTGGCACTTTGTACACTAAAGCAGGGGTGTCTTCAGTGACACACAAACTAAAATTCAGGTATGCATTTAAGTACACTAAAAAGCTTCATGCACAGTAGATAAACACACAAATCCTGAGTGTTTCTATCTTCATAGATGCTCCCTCACAGACCTGCATGATTGAACATGCGGCTCCTGGGGGTGTGTGAATGTTTGAATATTTCTGTCAGTTTGATTATTAAATATCTCTAAAAGGCACACCCAGCCTATTTTTACTTCCAGGCAAACAGGTGTCTACATCTGCGTTCACACATTCACTGGAGCCTCAAACTTTTTTTGACATCACTTCTTGGCAGTTGCAGTGAAGAAGCAGGTGGATCAAACATTAAGTGGCCTTTACCCTGCTAGTTACATAGTCCAAAGTTTGAGACTGATCACGCCCGTGTACGAATGGATCAGGTAAAGGTCAAAACCATTCACAGTGAGTAATTGGGGACCATTTGTTTTGCTTCCTACGAACAAAACAAACGAAAGCAGACGCAACAGATTTATATAGCAAAACAAATATCAGCTACTTACATCACCCGTATATTTCTTACTTCTCCAGATATCGGGGCATCTGGTGAAGTGATAAACTCGGTTTTTGTCATTTTCATCACTACTGCTTTGATCTGTTGCTCATACTGAGGCTGCTGGCTTGTGGCTGTTTCTGAGCTTTGGATAGCTTTCCTTTGATAGCCTCTTTAGTCTGATTAGGTTTGTTGGTACGAATGTTATTGTGGTGGTCGCCCTACACCTTAGTTTGGTGAACTTTGTGTCTTCGCTTACAGTGAAGAGCTTCCACAACATGTTAGTAGATGACTGTGAGTGTGTACACGACAATCACACATAAATGAAAGGGACTAGCATGCCATTGGACACGTGACGCTGACTGGCCGATCAGCAGTCAGGTCTGAGAATGCTCAGAATCTGCAAATTCAGGTCATTTGTTGGTCAATCAGGGCATCGCTACCCCTTTGGACTTGCTATGGAAAAGTTCCTAGGCTTTTCATGGGCGTGCTCACACTTAATGTCACTTCATTCATGAGCACACACCTTTTGTCTACATTACAAAAATAACACCCACTGGGAAAATGATTATAGAAGTTACTATTTTAAACATCTTAAATTTGTCTTTGTTCAATTTATAAACTATAAAGCCGCTCAAAGTTTTAGCTGCTGATTAAGATAAAACTGGATTGGCAAACTGAAAGGGTGCTTGAAGAGTGCAGTACTCCATTAAGTCCTTTACCCTATCCCATAATTCTAAAGAGCAATATCTGGTGTTGCCACAATGGTCATGCACCACTTTATTGGTTTTTGTGTTGCCCTGCTGACAGATCAACAGAATTACTAAAGGGGAACATACTCTGGCTTTGTTGGGGAGGGACAAATGGAGAAATGGCATAGCAAACATGCCTCTGTAGTGGGAGATTTACATCATTGGTGGTGTAAAAATGAGGGAGGGAGAGAAAGGCTGGGGTCATGAATGACTGCCAGCTTTGAAACCAGCGTCATTAGCATAAATATGAATTGTAGGACAACAAACAGAAAAGGAAAGCAGCGAGCAATGAGGAGAAAAAAATGAGGCTCAAAGTCTAAAGATGACTGTGTGTGTGTTAACCACAGAGAAACATCCTTGGAGTAATTTCTAGACAGTCCAGTATATGTATAATCTTTAAACGCTCTTTGTTTGGTCACAAAGTAGAACAATGAAAACTTAAGGAGAAGTATATTTTAATTATTTATGTCAGTGAATATGTTATATATTAGTCATAATTGATGTTGGGACAAATAAATCCATTTTAAATTGATCCGTATTTTTGGTGCAACAGATGGTTATTTGCAGAGGAGACTGGAAACAGCTTTAAACTCCTCTTGTATCTAAACCATCCCGGCACAGTTACCTAGAAAAGGTCACTGAGTCGTCACCACCCCACACTTCATTAGAAATGCGAGAGCTTTTTGTGCCCTCCTTTCCTCCTCCTCCTCTCGCGCTCTCTCTTTCTCTTACACACTTCTCCTGTTCTGTTATCAGCTGAACAAGAGACACTGAAAAGAGGTAGAGTGTCGACCATGGTCTCTCGTTTTTTCTTCCTTGCTGTTTTTCTTTTCTCTCTCATTTTCACTCACTTGTGTGACTGACCTAACAGCTTACTTTGTTGTGTGTCACAAAGAGCAGATTATATGTTTTTCTTCATTGGCATGGTTAATGATTATAGAATTTATTGCTGCAGTAGAAGGACAGCTCTGTACTGTATTGTGTTTCTAAATTACATATTTGTATAATTTTTTTTCTAGTTTTCTATATGGAAATTTTTGACACTTGTGTCATGTTGAGGAATCCCTCTACGTGAGGATTAGTTTCAGTCTGGTTTTAAACCCCAATTTAACCCGTTTCCTCGACATGCACTTTATTAAAAGCTGTAATCTCTCTCTCTACAGATTGCTGAGGCCTTTGTCCTTCATGGAGATTGTATCCTTGTGGTCCTGTTGGTGTGTTGATGGGGTGGCCAAGATTTTATTTTGACTTGTGCAAAATGTTTCTCACACTTTTCTCCTGTGTGCTTCTTGCCTGCTTGTCCGGGCAGATGTGACTCAACAGTAAGAAGGAAGGAAGAGACAGATTAAATGAGGCAAAAATGAAAAGAGGAAGTGTGGAGGAATCAGAGTGAAATCGTGCTTAAATCTGAGCTGGCTTTCAAAGAAAGCCTTAAGGTTTACGAGGTAGATAAACACAAAGAAAGATTAGCTCCAAATTTTAAACTTCAGTCACCTTTCATGACATGACAAGAAAAATGTAATGTAATGCTGGAAGAGTATACTTTTCAGAGAAGGACAGATGAGTTTTTACTAGTTTACATTTTTGCATTGTTTTTACAAGTTATTTATGAATAAATGGGAAGTCTTTCACCATCTTTCAGTCTTTCATTTAGTAATAATTTTTTATTGACCTCAGTCTGCTGCACATGCAGCTCACACATTTGAAGTGGGAAATCCCAAATTCTGAGTCATAATTTTCAATGGGAACACCCACTTGGGTCAAATTTCCCACTCATGAAGTTATAGCATCTCTACCAGCCTCCCAACTTCACAAAACTTGTCATCTGGGCTACCATTGCTGTGTATTTGTGCCTCTTCAAAGAAACCGTATACAGAGCACTGACCAGGCTCTATCTGTCAATGTGCTGCATCCAAGTTTCTAAGCACAAACATACTATAGAGTTAGAAAAACTATAGCATTGTAATTCTAATTCTAATTGGCTGATCATTTTTACGCTAGTGCATGACGCCATAAGATTTTTGAGGGATAAGAAGAGTACTTTTAGTTAAAAAAGAAGAAGAAAGAAGCAAGTTTCGCCACGTGTCAGCCATTTTTATGCTTTTTTCTAGTTATTGAAGCATTTGTGAAATGACTTTAATTTCAATGGTCGCTGTGATATAAAACAGCATATTCAGAATTCAGAATCATTCAAACCTGATTAAAAACCACTTAAATTTCTTTTTTGCTAATTTTGCAGCAGTGGAACTTCTACTATTACTACAGTTTAATTTCAGGATTGTTTGAGTGTCAAGTCTGTATTTTATAATTATGTTTTCTTCATTTTCTTGTCTTTTTTTTTGCATACTCATTGAAAATGCTCATTATGGTTGCTTATTATTGTAGTGGTTCATTGTGCAGACAGTTGGCCTGTTTTTCAAGACGTGGACTGTATAAGTTCATGTACACAGTGAATACTTCACCGACAGAAAACTCAAAAATGCACTTGGAGTCAATGACGATTGAGTGTAAAACAGTAAGAGGAAGATGAAAGGCAGAAGAGCATGACTGAGAAAGAACTGGAGGTTTAATCTGATGAAAGATACACAGTGGGAGGGAAAACCAGAAAGAGTCAAAGAGTAGGGAAGCCAGCTTAGCTATGTCATGCATGTATAGAGGGTTAGTTAGAAAGAGAGAGAGAGAAAGCATTGAGCCACGTCAAAGAAGGATTGTGTTTTCGCTGCTCATATCCATAAACATGAGACAGAATCGTGCACTGCGTTCCCCCTCTGTCTCTCGTGGCCTTCCTCTCCTTCCTCCGCTCTCTGTCTCTCTGTCGTCCTTTTTTTTTTCTTCAGAAATACCCTTTTGTCAACTCTAATGGTTTTCAAACAGATAGCCACAAGAGTTTAAAAGTTACTGCAATTTTCAGCGTTCCCAGTGTGGTGTGATGATGTGCATGTGTGCCATTTTGATTTACTTATTTTTTACATTTCTTAACCTGTGGTGTTCAGACCAGCGGGCGTTATGGTGCATCCAGCTAGAGAGAGACTATCACCAGAGAGTATTGGATAACCTGAATGCACTTCAGCAGCAGTGGGGTAACACACACAATGCACACACCTGTTGACCTGTAGTGTCATGCTAGTAATAAACACTTTCTTCAATCATAAGCATCAGGGAAGAAGCTGTGATGAAGTAGTGCTCATAATATTTAAAAATGAACATCGAGACATGCAAGGTTGCTGTATTACTGAATATTGTGTTTGTCACTGCATGCATCAACAAGCATGCTTAAAACAGCCTCACAGTATGATTTAAAGTCCTCATAAGAACAGGTCTTGCCACTCAGGAGCCATGTTGGTAATGCCTCTGAGCAGTGCTTTAGGCAGACTCATCTAAAAAAAAAAAATGGGAAGAGAGCTGTAATTTAAATTGGCGTCTTTTTAAATTTAAATCTATGTCTCATTTCACTAAAGCATTTAAACTTTTCGAAAGACTTAGCTTTTCTAACGTATAAGTACACTTATCTGCATATTTAATACAATATGGTGGATTGTACAGAAGTGAAGGAGGTTCTTGAAAGGGAAGCAAAACATTTTCATGAACATTAAAAAAAGTCTAGTTGCCCTCAACCTAAGCACTGAAGAGTAGGCACACATGTGTCCTGGTTGAGCTGAGCAGGAGCATTGTCTGTACTGTCATGGAATTTAGGAAACCTCAGTCATATACAGTAATACATATTTAATATAGATTCAGTCACCATAATATCAAGTCACATTTAGAGTTATAAGCCCGTTTTTATTTGTTTTCTTACGTAGCATATATTGCTAGTAACACGCTGGTACTAACTCTATCTCTGTGTGTTCTTCCATCTTAGAGAGTCAGTTTAAAACGACGCCCTCTGACCTGGCAGCTCAACATCTGGACAGTCTTAAACACATTTGCCAGACACACAATCGGTCAGTATGCACTTCTTTTCATGATATTTGTATTTTTAGCTTCGTCTTTGATGTCATCTAAACTAGGTGTTCTGTTTAGAACTACATCAGCCCTGATTGATCTAGTCAGCTAAGTCTAGACGATGCAATGATGTCACAAAAACTCAATAACAACACAGCCAGTACACGCAGTACAATTCACAATACAATTATCAGTTGATTCCAAATCAGAGGCGCAGACATTATTACCATCTGCGCCTCTGTGATAATGAGTGTGTGTTTTGTTTGAGTTCTTTTTTTATTAGCGGAGGACTGTGTAAAATATGTCCTGCAGTGCTATTGGCTCATGCAAGTGTCCCTCACCAGAGAAATGAAACCCCTTCTTGCTGTTTCCTTTTTTACTCAGAGTAGAATGCTTGCAGGACACACAGCCTTTTGCATTATATGACTGTGTATGTACGTGTCTGCTTGAATCACTATGAGCATGAATATGTTAGTGTGTGATGTGCACTGCAGTGATAGATAAAACATATGGCCCCTGTCCGCTGCTGCTGCTGCACTTTCAGACATTTGAGCCATCACACTGCTAGGGTTTCACTCTGCTTAACACACACACACACACACACACACACACACACACACACACACACACACACACACACACACACACACACACACACACACACACACACACACACACAGAAGAACATGCAGTATTACTAACACACGTTGTAATAGCAAGGGAAATGTGTCCAGGCTAATATTAGACTGAGAGTAGAGAAGGGTCATCCATATTTTGCCTTTTCATTTACTAAAAACAAGAACTAATCGTCAGTGCTCCGTATATCTTTGTTTCTCTCCTTTTTTTTAATAGACCAAGGAGTAGAGATGCTGAGGTAAGACATTTGTAATTTTTGGTATGTGTGTCAGTGACAGGTAGCGAATGTGCAAATTGTGTGTATTTTGCACAGACTGAGCGATATCAGTGAAATATCCATTTTATGTATTTAGGGCGCACATTGTCGTGTTCTGTGTTTAATTTGTAACATTGATCAACAATACAATGTTAAATAAAGTTACAAATTACACATGTATTATTTTTTTAATAAGAATTTGTGTATGCGGTTTCAAATAGTGTGCTTCTCTGAACTTCGTGAGAGCTGAATTTGAAGAAGTTGGTGCTCTGCATTCATGTACGTCAGGTCAGTGACTATTAGCTGCATGGTTATAATTTAACTTGAATGCTGTTTGGTATTAAGCTATGATATGAATAACCACTGTTATGTTGCTAGTGGCTCTCTTTAAATTCTCTTTAAAGTATTATTCTTAACTTACTGTTGTGTTATTAATAAGACATTAGGGTAAAGTTTGGCCTAGTTTAACTTTTTACTGTGTGAATTTCAAAAAGTGCGTGTGTGTGTGTGTGCGTGTGTGTGTGTGTGTGTGTGTGACATACAAGTGTTTCTATCATACAAGTGTTCCCATTTTTAGGATTTCTTTTCTTCCTCAAACATTTTGAAAGCAGATTAAATTGTAAAAGCAGAAATCTCTATTCTGCTTCTACTGTGTTTCAAAAGGTCCTAGGAATTAATTTAAATTTAAAAACTGTCATTTCCAAAGTATTGACATCATCCTATTGAAAAGAGAGAAACTGGACATAGTTGCGATTGTGACACACTCAAACAGGAGATACAATGCAAGGATAAAAATGTTGTTATCAGATCAAGAAAACCTGTTTAGTGTAGCTGTTGTTGAATTCTTGTTGAAGAAACAATTACTCTAAGGTAAAAAGTCAGATACAAGGAGCTTCCACTTCAGTATACACTTAAAGTCTATTCTTATTTAAGAGTATTTATATTAGTTTATTAGAGGCTTTGGGTTGGTCTTAAGTTGGTTTTAAGGTTACTGATGCCTGGTTTTATTCATTTCTGTTAAAACTGTGTTCTCTGATGCAGACCATCAGGTTGAAGGAGGGATGGAGCAAAGAGCCGAAGACACCTCTTGTTCAGTCATGCCCTCCGTTAATTTGACTGATGGTCTCAGTTCCCCTGAGATCTCCGGCAAGGACAGGGAACACCCACCAATGGAGTCAGAGGGGAGAAATGGTTTCCATGGATCTCAGCTCACTGATGAGCAAGGCAACGACAGAGAGGGAAGAGAGGCAGAAGGAGGGGCAGGATGCACCATTTCAGGAAACGGGCTGCACCCCTCTACAGCTGAAGAGTTGGATCAGTCCAAACCTGCAGAGCAGCAGGGACAAGATTTAGGTCCAGCACAGGAAACAGAGGCAGAAGAGCAAGAAGAGGGGGGTGACGTGGAAGAGGCAACGGAGGCTTTGGAAATGGAAGATGAGGGAGAGGAGGAAGAAGGGGAAGAGAAGAAAAGGGAAGGGGTGTCCTCCGTGAGTCAGAAAACTCTCCCAGTAGAGACTGTGTGCAGCAGGGCAGAGGTGGAGATACAACAGCTGTATCAGGATGCCCGAGCTCAGGAGAGGCTACATGTGGAGACGCAGGTATATATGATTTTGGCTACTTAAGACTCACTTCATTTAGCTTTAACATATTTTTATTAAATATATTTAAAGAAACAGTTAAAGGAACTACACAGTTCAGTCAGTATCTGTTATTAATATTATCTAGGAGTTCCTTGTTTGGTTGCTAAAATGTATCACTGTTAAAAGGCCCAGTCAGTACCTGTTTTCTTCCGTTGATGAAGTTTGCATTGCTTTTGGTACTTTGTGTTGGCCAATTCAGTTTCTGTATTTTCTAAAATAAGATCAAACATGAAAACCTGTTTTAATGCAAATGCAGCCTCCTTTGTCTTTGTTTATGGGGACAATAGTATTCAAAAACAAAACAAATGGAACAGTTTTCACTGCTTTCATAGGCCTCAGTCAGTGTTACAGCAGAGTGTGTTACACCAGAGAGCAGAGCAACAAAATGGATTACAGCTTCATAACTGTATATTGACATTTAAGTTATATCTGTATCCTATTACTGCAGGAGAGCACTAAAGCCTCCCTGCACCACGAGGTAACCCTTCCTCACGAGGCTCACGTGAAGCAGCCGGAACCACATGCAGAGAGGAAGGAAGTGGAAGAGGAGGAGGACTATGATCTAGACCAAGCTGACATCATTAGAGAAGCTCCCTCTTTGGATGCAATGGCAAAACTCATCACTGTAGAGGAGGTGAGTACATGTTGTTAGTAGATTCACTATTTCCTTATGTCTTCAGTGACTTTGCATGGACTGTATATTAAAGATGGACATGGCGACCATCAAATCACCCCCTGCTTTTTGAGATCTTGATTTGATGAAACCAGCGCTGAGCAAATTTGGAAAACAGTGTGGCGTATTATAAGCATCAGTTAATGCTAGCAAGTTTAGTTTGATAGAATGTACAGATGCATTGCACACATACAGATGCCTTTGTACATTGGGTTATGTAATATACAAATGTAATGCTGGCATTTAACTTAAATTGGATAATTTTTGGACACTCTGTTAGTCCAATAGGATGAAAAGAAAGGCATGTTATTGTCATGTAATTCCTATCATTCAAATCAGCAACTTAACTTCTCCCTAAAGGCTGAATTTAAAAAATGCATCTGTGTTCAGTGTTATTAAAGGTTAAATTAGGTGGAAACACCAGGCTGTAAACAGATTTTGTCTGCTGGACATTTTACATTCTCATCTGTGTGGATTGACTCAGTTTGTGTTTGCCCTTCTAGGCCCTCCATTATCAGAGGCATGTTGCTATGTTGAAACAAAGCTAATGCCATTGCCTAACCATTACTGATACCCATGATGGATTTATTTTGTTGATGTGAAACCCAGTTTGACATTTAACTACTCTCCACCAAGAAAAAACAGAGGCAGTAGTGAGGGCAACACCTTGTTATGTTTTTTTTAGTTTGATTTAATACAATGTCTTTTTGTTCCAGCACCAAAAATAATGCATATAAAAATAAAAACTGCTTATCTGTGGGGGTGATATGAAAAGAGACATTTATCATTCATGGCAGAATTGTAACATTTGACCTACATGAACCACACCCTTTTGGATGACATAATTATTACCTCATCGATAAGTACAACTGCTGGATGAAAATTAATTTGCCACTGTAATCTATATTTGAACAGCTTTTGCACTGTATTTGGCAACATCTAAGCTCTAATGTGCTTAACTTCTGTCACAAGGAAGCACTGACAAAGAGGTTCAAAACTCAGCACTGCTGATTGTGTGGTGTGCTGCCACCTGGTGGACATGGCTGGTGTGGTGCACGCTCTGTAAGACTCAGTCTGAGAGTATGAAAAGATTTAATGATGTAAATATAAGTTGTGCTTATACTGATTGATGTGTCTACCCAGGCTAACATTTCTGGTTGTTCTTATGTTTCTCAGGTATCACCCGCCTCTGGCCTTGTCTCCATATTAAAGAAGCGAAAGGTCTGCGTAGACGACGTGAGTGCTTCTTCTAGCTCAGACCCTCGACCTGAGAAACCCACTGCCAAACGACGTGTCCGCTTTAAAGTTCCTGATGACCACTATGAGCCTGGTATGTTTTTTGTCTTTTATTGTTGACGGTTAAAGTTTCGTATCGCTCTATAAACACAGAAATAGTGTAAGAGAGCAGTGGCTGCATTTCTAATACTGGACAGGTTAAATTACACCAGCTGTGGCAGTCCATTGTGAGAGTGTTTAAAATAGTTGACGAATTCCAGCAAATTTCCAGCACACATTAATCCTGTGTATTTATCTCTATAACTCTCTGTATCTCTTTCTCTGTAGATGTCGGCAGTGGCGACTCCTGCCTGCTTCTCTTCCTGCTTTGCCTGGTTACTGTTTTTATCAGTGTGGGGGGCACCGCCCTTTACTGTGCTTTGGGCGATGCCCAGTCTTCGGTCTGTCAGGACTTCTCCAGAAATGCAGACTTCTACATTAACCAGATACAGCGTGGGATAGCTCAGATCCAACACTGGTTTGCTCCTGGGTCATAGCAGAAAATGTGGAGCCACTGACCTTAGTGTTTGTCACTGTAGGTTCAATGTAGTCTCTGCTACTTCCTGAAACAATGTTTTTGTGGTCATGGTGCCAGGCAGTCCCTATTTATCTGTTATTTATCTGCGGAAAGTGACTGTTATTGTCTGAACATCTATATCAGATACAGCTGGCGTTTCTAAGCCTGCTCCACTGCATTTTTAATGCTCTGTGACTACAGATCCAGAGTTCACTCAGTCATAGGTCGAATGTCTCTTTAAAACACTAGATTGAAAAGGTGATCAGACAGAGTGAGACTGCAAAATAACGTTGTCAGTTTTATTTCTGAACAGAAAAATAACTGAACTGCAGCCCTTCACAATCTTTTCCAAATTAAATATGTACTAATTTATCAAGCTAAAAATAAAATTGCAGAGAGCTAGAATACTTCCATTTAAAAAATTACTGACAGATAATCAACCATGACTGGATACAAACTTGCTCACACTGCTCTCCCAAAATCAGTTCCCTGAGACACGTAACACATGTAAATGTAAATATTGCATAGACACACATGCAGTTTGTTAACTAGGGAGCACATAGATGCCCTCGACACACTGCACAAATGGGAAGAGGCCCAGTGGGTATTTTTAATAACATTGCAACCACTGCTGTTGCTTTTATTCTTTTATTCTTTCTTTCTTTCTTTCTTTCTTTTTTAAAATTTTATCAAGAACAAATTTTTCTGTGGTCTCCTACTTGGAATGAAATCTTTATGTCTTAATTATGTCTTAAAGTTTTGAATGAATGTATAGATATTTGAATATTGTCAGAAAATATGCTGAGAGGAAGGGGTATTTTGGTATTTGTCATAACTGAGCTGCTAATGGGAAACAGTCACATCAACTATGTTCTATTAGGAAAATAGCATAAATCAGTCAAAAAAATGACCCTCCTGACCCCCTCCGACCCCCCTCACATGTCCTTTTTATTGCATTGACTTTAGTGTATTTAAATGAAGGGTAAGCAAAATGTTTGCCTTCATGCTATGAATGAAAAATGTAGATATATATTGTGAGGGCTAAAAATGGTGGGGAAATAGGTTCAAAATTATTTGTTTTATCTCTGTTTTTCAAGCACCTGTAACTTGGAAAATATTCAAAGTTTAGAGGTAAAATTTTGAATGCCTTTATCAAATATGCTAAAGTTATTGTAATTGAAAACCTAAAGGTGTTGTTTTGGGTTTGTTTTTTTTCATGGATTGAGTCCTGCATCTTTGTTAGCTGTGCAGCTTTCTATTTCTCCTTGTACATATTTGATGTGGTTGTCCTGTTGCCACCCTCTTCTGTGTAAAATACCAACAGCGGGTTAACAGTGAGCAGACATCAGTTTACGGACTTAATTGAGGCAGATCTGTCACTGTGTAGCACATGTACAGAAACACAGTGCGCCTCTGTACATATTGTTGAATGGATATCTAACTTGTTGCACATAAGATCGGTACAATTTTTTTTAAAGATATTGCAATATTTCTACAGGCATTATTCTCTCAGTTCTAAATGCAGACTTGATTTAATAAAACAAAATATCCACTAAATATTTGCACAGACCACTTGAACAGAAAACACTCGACTGCTAAGTGGGTGTGGAAATATTTAAGTAAACAAGGAGACCTTTTTATAATTACGTGGAAAACAATAATTGCTCAGTGTATGTAATTTGTTCAGGCCTTGGTTTTGATGGGATCATATGAAGCACTGTCTGCCTGTGTGTTTTTAGGGATTCTGGGCATCTCTGTTATCTTTTCAGGGTTTTTTTTTTTTCCTATTTTCCAAAATAACTTAACTACTCTCAGTCTTCCGTAATAGTCCACTAGATAACATTTTTGCCATTTCAGTTGATGACTTTGAGTCCTGGTTTGACATGGAGAGAAATTTGTGAATGAAACCAACCCTTTATTCTCACACCCCAGTGCTTTAACTCTTATGTTCTGCTCATTGTAAAGCACATTTTAGTCTTACTGAAATCAGTTTTACAGCTTAATTTCAATTTTGCCTTGTTATTTCAATGTGTACATGCAATGTTTGGTGTTTTCTTTATTGGTTGTTTTTCTTTTTGGTTATTGTAGTAGTGGATGCCATAAAAGTCCTGGAAAAACCACATATCCTAAAATCTTTTCAGGAAGTGAAGAAAGCAAATCTCTGTTTAAGGCGGACAATTCGATTCCTACCTTACCTAAGCATCCCTAATAGACAAAACAATATTCTCTGTCCTTTATGTCACTCACAAAACCCTGATGATTGATTTTTAAGGATATGGGGATATTTTTCCAGGACATAGGGGGTAGCAGACTCACTCTTGTTTTTATTTGCACATGTCATCTGGCTGGTTCAGATGATGATCGCTCAGAAATCATCTTATTTAATCTTTCAGATGAGTTTAATTATTTATAATTACAATAAAATTAGGGATTTCATATGTAAGTGGCTAAGAGAAACAAATGCATCTTTTTTCCCCTCCATGTTGTCAGCTTGCATCAGATTACCTGATTCCACAGAAAAATGTATTCCCAAATGCTTCTGAACACCATCATCTAGGCCGAAGATTGTTTCTGTTTTTATTATTTTGCCCCGCAGTTTGTGCTACTGCTGTCAGTATCCCCTTTTTGATGCAACGATTGGTACAGATGTTTCATCTGTAAGCATGATATGAATAATCATGTCTTTTTTTCCCCTGTTGGTTTTGCAGAAAAATCTTATAAAACAGATGAATGAAATTCCACAGTTGTGTGCATGAATTTTGTCCCACTAAAAACATTTTTATGGATCATTTGAGTCTCTTATTTTATTCTCACAGATTTTTGTTTTTGTTTAAAAACAAAGAACATCTCTTCCTTGTTAGGCCACATGTTATATTCATTTAAAAGAGTTTTTATGGGAGCTTCCATCTTTGGCTTCTTTTTTAAGGAGAACAACAAAATGCTAGTGTGCCAGATGTGGTGAAAGTTTCTCCATTTCAATAAAATAACTAAACAAATAATAACAATAAGTGTTTATCTCTATGTTGTAACAATAGTTAATTTTTAATTTTATTTTATTATAAATTCATTAAAGTTTTCATGGTCCCAAATTGCACATAGAAGCAATATGTATAGAGACACCAGTCAAACCAAAAGGTGTTTTTCTTTTTAAAAATATGCACACATACACCGGTTGCTTATTTTCATGCAACTTACTGCTTATTTAAAACGACATTAACATAAAGCTAAAGGCATCACGCTCTTCGGCCGTTAAAGGACAAACTAGATCAACCGTTTTCATAGTTTGCTAATCCTTCTTTTAGCTAGTTGAGCTCAACAAAAATGGAGGAAACTCGGGAAGAGGTTAACGTCAGAAACTTTTGCAGAAACTGGAGGAACTGCTGCAACTATGTTTTCCAGAACAAATTTATGTTTGCGAGTTTGGCGGCTGTTGTCCTCGGTGAGTTACACTTGATTTGAGACTGTTAACATGCTCTAGCTAACTTTCTTTAAAACAATATGGTAGTTAATTAGGATTTGTGGAACACAGTTAACAAAACAACCACAAAGTCATTTTTAATATTTGTGCTTTAACAACATTAATTTATTAAACCGATTTTCTAATACAAGGTGAAAATTGTTTATACAGGTAACCTCAACAACTAAACAGGCCTTTTTGCTGCCTACACCTTTGGTTGCTGGGCTAATCAAGCCTCACTGTGTTAGCTGGGCCTCCTAGCACTGCTATTTCTGATATATTATTATTATTATTATTATCATTATTTGCACCCCCAGAGTTTAAAGGGTGCCTTGAGATTTTTTTTCCAGTTTTGTAACATGCTTATAACAAACTACGGTAACTGCTAGCAGTGCTGAGAGTTAGCCACAAAATAACTGTGGGTGTAACAGCACCATCCACTGGACCTGATCTATGTGACCCCAGATTTTATCAACAGGAATGGACACTGAACAGATCCTCCACACACATGGGATGTTTTTTATTCCTTTATTTGTGAAGTATACACGGAAGTACAACAACAATATAACAATCCAAAACAGATCTACACTACAGACATATCTACAGTTTACTAGGCATAATCATCTTTATCTTAAATAAAATATTGGAGGTTGAAGAAATGGGTTAAAAATACAAATAAGAAAATAAGAGTAAAATTTGGTAAATAAAGCTTGAACACTAACAAGATGTACAAAACAAAGGCTGGTTCATTCTTTTAAAAAAGTTTTATAGTAGTGGAATGGACAGTGTCATATAATCTTCTGCTCCTGTTGAGCACAGTGTATCAGCAGCAGGTTAATTCAGTGGAGAATATTCATCTTCAACTAGTATGTAGGAAACAGATAAATGACAACACACATCCCCTACAAGGTGTCTTTTTAACCAACAATTATGAATTGTATTATGTAAGTCATGTATAAGTATTATAAGTCATTAGTACTTTTTGTCAGTAAAGAAGTAAATGTTTGTAATCAAAAAAAACAAATGTTGGCAATGTGTTTGGTTTATATTCTGTATTCTATGGTATTGTTGCGTTTTTGGCTCTTGTTTTGGCTTCACTATTCAACTTTCTCCAGTTTTTCTCAGATTTTTCCCCTTTCTCTGATTTCTGCCTCCTCTCTCATGGTCCTCCTGCCCCCATCTGTCCACTTATCCATCTGTTTTCTGTTGCTCATTGAGGTCTGGGTTCCTCTCCAAAGCCAGCTCCTCCAGCTCTCTTGGATGGACACCAATCCATTTCCTATCCAGCTGGGAGACTTAATCTCTCCAGTGGGGGGGAGGGCATCTGACTTCAACCACTGCTCAATCCACAAAGCAACAAAACCCTATGGCTCCTCCTGTAGGTGGTGGGCCCCCACGAGAACGTATGTGGCTAATTCAGGCTGAACCTGACTGGGTCCCATTGGTTCCCCGGCACCATGTCCTCTAATGGAGAGCCTGATTACCGCCACAGAAGAGGCAACAATCTGGCAGAAAAGACTGGAAAACCTGCCAATGGGTGGGCAAACCAAAAGGCTGCCCCACTTCTCTACCTGAGAGACGACAGAGAGCGAGAAAGAGAAAAAAAGGGGAAGACAAGCCCAAGCACGAATTATATTTAGAAGAAATGGTACAATAGCTTATTAAACACTAATCCAAAAGCAAAATAATATTTGTTAATGATTAATCTTTAACTTGGCATCTGTACATGTTTGAGAAATTAGGTTGTTTATTTTGTTATTGAGAATAAATAAAATTGTGATATTTTGTTTTAACTGGTCAGTGTTTTGTTGTGTTTAAATTCACGTTTTCTTTTTAAATCAAAGTAAATAAGACGAATTTCAAATAAGACATTTTTAAAAAGATGTCCTTGATCATTTTTCACTATATGATTTTTTTATAAGATGAAATTATAAACTTTTTTTCTCTTTCATAAAAAAATATTAAAGTTGTGTTTTTGCATGGCTTTTGTATTATTCCTGCACTCACTCATTTTCAAAACATTCATGAGCTGTTTATGTATTACTTTCACGCAGGACTTGCTGTTGGCTTGATCATCAGGAGTGTCGACACTCTTACAGAGGTAGAAAAAAACTACCTCGGCTTTCCAGGAGAAATACTCATGCAGATGCTTCAGTTCATTACTGTTCCTCTTATTGTGACCTCTGTGATAATAGGTAAGATAGTGGATCATTTCTCACCAAATTAACTGATATATTCTGGATATCTAAAGTGCTGTGCAGACGTCTTGAGCCACATCTCATTTTTCAGATATAGTTTCCAAGGAGCCAGACTTGCTTGTAATTTTAAAGTGGTCTTGAGCAGTAGTTCTCTCTGCTTTCGGAGGATTTCTTTAGACATTGGTGGCTTTTTCACTCATTTTCAGTCCAGTGATCAGTACTATTTTCAGAGGAATGCTTTTTTGTTTGCTCAGCCACGTAAACACTGTATAACACACACACACACACACACACACACACACACACACACACACACACACACACACACACACATATATATACATATATATGAGAAACAGTCCTGGCCCTTCAGCTGAGCTATCTAGTTTCTAAAGTCTCAGTGGAAAGGTGGATGTCAAGAAGCTGCCTTTCTTAAGCAAGAGAAATGAATGAATTCAAATTTGATATTTTGTGTCTCAAATCGTGTCAATGTGTATGGAGGAGGTAAGAAGAGAGGTACAACAGTCAGTATCTGCAGCATGGTGGAGGCTCTGTCACAGTTTTCAGCTGCTTTTTAGCCAGTGATGTCAAAATTGATGGAAATTTTAATGATGTGATTTCAAGCACACTGCCAGTACAGTAAAACCATACCTGGATAGGAAAACGCATAATGGAAAACTGTCTGTCATGGCTTGGCCTCCCCAGAGTCTAGAGCTCAACATTATTGAGGCAGTGTGAGATCATCTGAACAGAGAACAGAATAAACGGGCGCCAACATCCACAGAAGGCCTGTGTGATGTCCAGCAAGAAGCCTGGAGAACTACTCCTGAAAACTATTTTGAGTTAAAGAAATTACAAGAAAGCTCCCTATGAGAGTTCAGGTTGTGCTGAAGAATAAAAAAATAAATCTTGACTTTCAAGCTCATTAAAAATTTTCCCTTATTTACTTTCAACACATTTGCATAGTACTGTACTGTCCTATACACAAAGTCCTAATAAAACATAAAATTATAATTACAAAGGCAGTTTCATGAAAATAGTCGCAGTGGTGACTGCTGATTATTTAGAGTATCTTGAATACTGTGATTGTCTGCATGAGCCTCACTAGCACATAACTCAATATCGCTAAATGCACTGATATATATATATAAAAAGAAAATGTTAAAAATTGTTTTTTTGCGATTTAAAAGAACTGACACTTTCAATGGATGTAATATATACAAAAGTAGTGATTACAAAATAGTTGTGAAGCCTTTATAACTCACATTTATTTGTCTAAAGCTATATTTACAAAAGACGTCACTTCATCAATATCACTTTCAATAAACAGCATTATCATTTTTAGTCACATTACAAACTTAATTTAGTCACATTTGAATTACATACAAATAAAAAAAAATTAAAAAGGCATTTGGACAGCATTATAAATATTACTCATTTACGTTGTAAAACCTGTTTTATGCCATTTTAACACTCAAACTAAATTACCATCAGGTATTGAATATCTGGATTTTAATTATGGCTGCTTAAATGTAGTATCTCTAAATCTGGGTATGGTTTGTTTGAAAGTCTGCTGTGTCTATCTGCTGATTACTGTATTGTCTTGTGTTTTATACTTTTACAGGAGTTGCTGGTTTGACTGCTTCTGCCTCCAGAAAAAAAAGTATACGTGCAGCAGTATACTATATCTTGACATCAATTGTGGCTGTGATTACGGGTAAAAGACAAAACTATAAAACAAGAAGCCAGTTACTTTCATATTTTTTGTGGACATAATTGAAAATAGGAATGTCTGTATATCTGTGACTGTTGTAGTAAGTAGATATAATCTAATCTGAAGCTTGAAGCATCTTTCCAGCACCTTACTGAATTTATGCCACCAAGAATTAATGCAATTCTGGAAGCAAAAGAAAGTCAGATTTAAATATATGTAGTTTTATTACTGTGTAAATTAATGTTAATTCACAAAATGCTTCAAAATGACCTACTAAGGACGTGCCCAGAAGTTGGGTGTGTTTAGCAAGACTTACTTTCGCGTCTTATTTGTGGTTCTGTATCTGTGTGTATGTCTTGCAGGATTAGCTCTGGTGCTGATAATCAAGCCAGGAGCTACTTACAACACTCAAGATATCAAAGAAGGAGATGAAGAAAATTTCTCCACTATTGATGCTTTGTTGGATTTAATAAGGTGAAAAGACTGTATATACAAGCAACAACAAATTGCAGTAAGGACTGCCATGATTTTTGTAGATGGTCAGCATGAGGAAATGAAAATATTTATGAAGGTTAATTCGTTTCTTAACAGAAACATGGTGCCACAGAATTTGTTTCGGGCCTGTGTCCAGCAGGTATTTTACCTTTCCTCATGCTATGCACACACCACTCTCTTGTTTGTTTTCAATAAAGGGTGAAACGTAATATTTATGCGATCTACTTTTGTGTCTTAGTACAAAACTGAGAGGGTGGTGTTTGTCATTCCGTTGGACAAAGAAAATCTTAACATGGAAATGGTAAATCTTTCTATCTTGTCACTATAAAGATTTTGTGAGCTTACTTTTTAAAATAATGATACATCAAATAACTCTCAGGCCATTTTTCTTACTGTGCTCCCCCTCTTGCTTCAGAATACCGCTGAAATTTATTTGGTGGCTCACTACGTTGATGATGTCAACACGCTCGGCCTGATTTTCTGCTCCTTTTTTCTTGGACTGACACTCAAGCTGATGGGGGAAAGAGGGGAGATCGCAGTTGAAGTTGTTACCATACTCCATGGGACCATAAAATATGTTATTAACTTAATGTTAAGGTACAGTGGAACTGTATAATCTGTGGTGAAATAGAAGTAAAAATTTATGCTGCCTGGAGGTTTTCTCTCACTGTCACTGTCTAATGATCCATTTTTTGTTTCTTCCAAGTTTGAGAAAATTCAGGAGTCAAATGAGCTTATTTCACCAGAGCTGAATGAAGTTTTGTGTTCTGTAACTAAGAGTGGAGTTTCTGGATGTAACTCTGAAAAAACTGGAGTTTCTGTTTTCACTTCTCAGCCAAGTTATGTTGATCCTGAGCCACCTGTTTTTGGATCAGTTAATAGTACAGGGAAGGCTTCGGTAGTACTAATTAATAGTGAGCTTTCAGATGTAGATTACATGTGTGAATCTGTTATGGAATTTTCTGACTTGGACAATCATAATCTCACTCAAGACATTAAAAATGTTGTTCAAAAGACTATTTGCTGCTCTGCTCAAAAGACAATTTCTCCTACTGCTGAACTAAACAGGGACAGTTCAATTTCCCAGCCAGATTCCATCTATGCTGTTCAGGCTACACCTCATGACACTGTTGTTGGTGTTGCTTCACCCATGTGTTACGCGGCTCACCAGCCAGTTCATTCTGAGGCTGCCTGTGATAAACCTCATGTTTCCATTACCTCCTGAGTTAAATTTCACAAGCCCAGAGTATGCTCATTCAAAGACTGTTTGTGTTGCTCATTGTGAACTCTTCAAGACTGTGCGTTCTGTGATTGTCCAGGTTAAGAGCAACAAGGTGTCATCTGCTGTTAACAAGCTGGCAAAAATACTTGGTTTGAACACTGCAGAGTTGGTTGCTCAAGTTAAAGTTTTAGTTCCACGATCATGTCTGTATAAATCTGTGCTCCATGCTTTTCAGCCAGTAGTCCTGGGAACTGTGTGTGCAACTTCCCAGGCTGCGTCTTGTAAGACTGTGTTTAATGTTGCTTCACACCCAGTTTATTCAGACACCGCTTGTATGAATTCTCCAGCACCTGTGACTGCACCTGAACTCACCTTTCCTAAGACTGCTAATGTCAGCCTGGACAACTTAAGAGTAGCAGTTTTACCAAGGTCAGCCTGCCATAAGTCTCGGTTTTCTAGAACCATGTCTGGTACCATAAACCTGGTTTTTCCCGTGACTGTTACAGCTCCTCTGCTCTGCTCTCTGCCTCCAGTTCCCAGGGCAGCTCGGGTCCAGCTTTCCCTTGCACCCGTACCAGCTCCTTGGGTGGGGGTGGCTGAGGTCCAGCTGGTCCCTCCTTCAGTTCCCAGGCAAACTATGGCTCCGTTCATCCCTGCACCCGTACCTGCTCCTCGGGTGGGGATGGCGGGCGCCCGGTCGTTGCCTGTGCCTGTTCTGGTTCCCCGGGTGAGGGCAACTGAGACCCTGCTGACTCCTGCACCCGTTTCAGTTCCTCAGGTGGGAGCAGCGGCGGTCCAGCTAGCTCCTGCACCCACACCGGCCCCCAGGGTAAAGGCAGCCAGAACACAGCTCGTCCCTGCACCTGTATCTGTTCTTCAGGTGGGGATGGCTGGTGTTCGGCCAGGCCCAGTACCCGTCCCTGTTCCCCGGAGAAGAGTTGCTGAGAATCGGTTACCAGCTCTGCAAGTTCAACAACCATCACTACCACCAGCACAACCATCATCATGACCACCACTAGAACTTCTGTTTCAGTCAACTGCCCAGCCGGTAACTCAGCAATTAGTGCAAGCACCAATTCAGCTACCTATGCTGCCAGGGGTTTCTGCACCCTCTGGCCTGGCAACTGCTCCTGCTGGAAGCTCAGATGAGCCTGTCCAGCACTTTGCAGCTCCCATGCCACTGCCCGTCTCCGCTGGCAGTTCAGGAGAACTGTTTCAGCCGTCTGCCTCTGCTGAAGGGTCCGAGGGCAGCATGGTGATGGTCTCCAGAGGTCAGGCAGGAGGTCAGGTGATCTGATATTCTCCACTGAAGGCACACTGATATGGCAGTTCATAAAACAGTAGTCTTTGTGTGACATGGTTTAATTAATTATTTATATAGCACATTTAATTACAACAGGAGCGTTGACCAAAGTGCTGTACAAGAATACAACATACCTAATAAAATAACTTAGAGTATTGATAGCAAACACCAAATATGAATTAACAAATAACTCTCATACTGTATTAAAAGCCAGTAAATAAAAATGCGTTTTAAGATAAGATTTAAAAAGATTGACAGTGGGAGCCTGTCTGATGTGTAGGGGTAAATTATTCCACAGCTTAGGCGCTACAACTGCAAATGCTCGATCGCCTCTATGAACCAGCCTCGACCTTGGTACAGCTAAAAGCAAAAGACCACTTGATCTAAGAGATCTAAAGGGGGTATAAGTCTGCAAGAGGTCAGACAAATACCCGGGAGCCTGTCCATTCAGGGCTTTGTAAGTTAACAATAAAATTTTAAAGTTAATTCTGGGGACATGTAGTTATCTGTGCGGTCCAGAACTGATGGATCAGGTTTGGATCAGAAGTTCATGAAGATGGTATTAAGATGGTGTTGTTTCAGCTGAGGATGGTGAAGTTTGAAGGTTTTCCCACAAAGGAGTGTGTGCCCTGTCTGAAGAAAATACATCTACAAAACATAAAGTGCTTTTAACACCACCCACCCTCCCCACCCACCCAGCTAAGCCCCAAGTGTCAATGTAATGCTGGTATGGGGTGTCAGTTAGTAAATCTAATTAGTGCATCAGAAAGTATGGGCTACATCTAAATCCCATGCTTTCTGATGTCTTTGTTTGTTAGCAGCTATTTCCAGCTGCTCAGAAAATTCTGACTTGGCCTTTATCCACCCGAACCCAAACCCACCCGGATAAAGGCCAAGTCAGAAAATGGATACAGAAACTTTCCATTTACATCTAAATCAGTTTTTATACATATTCTTTTAGCTGTAAAATATTTTTTCTCCACTAAATGTATTATTACAGAAATCTCTGGTAGCTTTTTACCTGTAAAACATGATCAACAAAAACTCATTCACCAAAAAAACCTTTGATTCTACAAAATCTATTATAATAAAGAAAATATAATTGTCTGTATTTATGCATGTGACCCATAATAAATACCTGCATTTATCAGGGATTTATTTATTTACTATTTAATGTTTTGAAAGCCCTTTGAGGAGAAGCTCTCATTTGTTGAGATATATACATCACAGTAAAATAAAGTATCAACAAAAAGAGAGGACAATTAACATCAATGAAAAAATGCATTTTAGAAGAGTAGATTTAGTCATTTAAAACATGAGTATAAAAATTAATGATGTTGTTTAATAAATGTTGCAGCACATTTCAGATCAGAGGTGCATGATAACAGAAGGCAGATGTTCCCTGCTCTGCATGAAGTTCAGCCATGATTTGGTGAAATGATTAATAACATTGCAATAAGAAAGGGTCTTCTTACAGACAGAGTAGGGAAGCCAATTTTTGGGAAGCCATTCATTATCAATGAAAAATATTTTCCATACTCTACAAACAGTAAACTCTGTAACAAACATGATCTGTAATTGTTTCAAAACTCACCGGACGACTTCATGATTGGCTCGAGGACAGGACACAAAACACAGGGTTGTGGTAACTGTAATATGTTCTCAGGACACCTGAATGGAGACATTGCTGTGGCTGAGAAATAAAAATGAGATCAAGCAGGGTGTTCTTGTCTGTAGTGGCAGAAGTGATCAGCTGTGAATACCCTCTCGACTTCCACTCTGTAACTGGTTTTCATTAAAATCTCCTGTGATGGCTGCATGCAACCACACAATTGAGATACTTAGGTCATATTCATTTGGTCTTTTGTCTTATGTTTACGTTATTTCTAAAGCTTCTGTGATCATAAGTTAACTAATTTGATATTTTGAGTTTACCTGTAATGCATGACAGCACTAAGCTATAGCCCAAATGGTGGCATAGACTTTGCTTTGCATTGTTTGTTATTTTATATAGGTATATGTTATATTGATTATATTTCTGCTCTTTCTGAGTTACCTGACCTCCGCTCCAGTCCTTCCTGGTTTGGCTGAAAGAGGAGGCGAGGGTGGAGCTGGTTTAAATGCAGAAGCCAATAAAGTGGACTGGACCATCTATTGTGATCATGCAGGGGGAATGGGGTTCTTCTTGAATGATGGTTAGCTGTTATCTCTTTAGTTTTCACCTTTGGTGTATATAATGGTTTATTCATTTGCTATATAACTGGAGCTGTTTCTCATTTGGGCAGGTCAGTTTGTTGAGTTATGTTTTTGTTAAGTGACTTTTGAGTAGCGTTCTGTTAAGTTAACCTCTTTTATGGGCCCACTTGGTTCTTAAAAACTTTATTTTTGTTATTTTGAATTTTTGTAATCATCTTGTCCTTTTAGGGGGGGTATAATAAAACCCATTTTTTTGAAGATTACATTTGTGCCTGTGTGTTCCTGGCTGCTTGGAGCATGACAATTGGTGGCAGCAGTGGGATACAGCCAGTTTAAAAAAAATACACATACACAAAAAAGGCACAGTTTTTTTGGGGTTTTTTTTTTTTCTTCACTCCTTATCAAACCATGCAGAGAGGAGCAAGGAGTGTGAGAGTAGTCCGAGGAGATGTACCAAGCCAGCAAATGGGCTCAGAAGGACAAGTCGATGGAGAACAAAAGGAGAACGGAGCTTCTGGAGGGGTAGACAGCACTGAGGATCTGATCTCTCTTCTCCGTTCACATATGGGCCAGCAGGAGGCTAGAGAGGCTAAACAGAAGGAGGAAAGTGCAAAGCAAGAACAACGTTTTAAAGCACTTCAACACCAGTTTCAGTTGTTACAGGTAGAAGTACAAGCCCGCACTTCTCCAGTGCCTGAAGGTCAGGCAGCTGAATCACCTGATCCAGAATCTCTAGATGATGACATTCTTCCTCAAGCTGGTCCTAGTATATCAGTTACTGGTTCATCAGGTCAGTCCCATTTTTGGAGCCTAAGTTACAAAAACTCACCGACGAGGATGATATTGAACATTTTTTGATTACCTTCGAACGCATTGCAATGGCCTGTCAGTGGCAGAGACATGATTGGGTTTTTCACCTTTTACCGCTGCTTACGGGCAAAGCAAGAGGTGCATATGTACATATGGATGTTGATGATTCTTTGGATTATGACAAGGTTAAGGCAGCTATTCTTTATAAATATGATATCAATCCTGAGACCTATAGGCAGAGATTTCGATCTCTTGATGTAAACCCTGCAGAAAGCCCTAAAGAGTTGTATGCACGGCTGAAGGAGCTTTATGTAAAATGGGTCCACCCTGAAGATAAAACCGTTCAGGACATTGGGGAAATCATCATCCTTGAGCAATATTTACGAATGCTATCTCCTGAGTTTCAGGTGTGGATAAAAGAGCATAATCCACCCTCTGCTGCAGAGGCTGCAAAGCTGGCTGATGTTTTTGTGGCGGCACGGAAAAAGGGACAGCCTTGGAGCTTCATGGCTTGGAAAACGAAGGACAGCCGGAAATCACTCCCGCAAAGACCAGCTGCCAATGTGAGTAGGGCTTCATATAGCCACCCACCCAATGGGTCTTTGAAGTCCCCGGCCAAAACCTTGGTATGCTATCTTTGTGGAATGGAAGGTCATACAAAGCCCATGTGCCCTGAAAACTCAGCTAAATTAACCCAAATGTGCTTTGTGCCTCGAAACCATGATAACTCTGAGATAAAATTAGACAGAGGGTTAAAGATGACATCAGTTGAGATTAATGGTGATACATTAAAGGCACTAATTGATACAGGTAGCACACAGACTCTTGTACACAGACAGTTTGTCCCCTTGAATAGTATTAATATGACTGAAACGATTCCTGTTTGTTGTGTTCATGGAGATGAAAAGCCTTATCCAACAGCGGACCTATACATCAAGGTGCAAGGACAGGTTTATCTCCTGAATATTGGGGTTGCTGATAATTTGCCATTCCCTGTTATATTAGGCCGAGATCTACCTGTGCTGTTTGACCTTTTGGATTATAGCCACACATGCAATGTTGCAGTAACTAGGGCTCAAGCTATGAAGCCAGCAGATGCCACTCAGACCCTTAGTGCTCTGCCATTTTATGAGGCAGAATTAGAGACAGCCAAACCAGGAAGGACTGGAGCGGAGGTCAGGTAACTCAGAAAGAGCAGAAATATAATCAATATAACATATACCTATATAAAATAACAAACAATGCAAAGCAAAGTCTATGCCACCATTTGGGCTATAGCTTAGTGCTGTCATGCATTACAGGTAAACTCAAAATATCAAATTAGTTAACTTATGATCACAGAAGCTTTAGAGCATAACGTAAACATAGACAAAAGACCAAATGAATATTACCTAAGTATCTCAATTGTGTGGTTGCATGCAGCCATCACATCTCCACACACAATTATTGGGTGACAGTCCATTATTTCAAGTGAATCGAAAAGACTTACCAGGTTTTGCATAAACGGTGTCAAACTGTAGTCTGGAGGTCTGTACACAACCGCAATGAGCGCAGGGAATGGAGCCTGAACCTTTAACACTAAGAACTCAAGATCAGTGACATTATGCAGATACTGTTTTACCTGAACCTGAAAATGATTCCTCAAATACACAACAACTCCACCACCACTTCTGCTGGCCATGTGAGGAAAGTTTGTGTAGGAGACATGGTGTAGCTGTCTAAATGAAGACTGTCTGCACCAAAGGAGCCTTGGAGGTGAGACTCTGTGAGACACAAAACATCTGCTAAACACATTTCATGATGACTCTTGATGTCACTGATGTGAGATGGCAAACCCTCCGTATTGTGATGGATCAGTGTAAGAGTGTCAGGTCTACTGGCTGTTTCTCTGACCTGAAGAAGAGGCATCATTTCCTCAACACTGGCTTGTCTCATGGTTTGGAGTGCTGCAGTTACCTCGGGATTGGCGTAAATCTTTTTCTCATCCAAGTCCTGTAAATACAGTCCACTGGGAGACGTCACCCTGCTGAGAGCAACATAAGCCATACCTGGTTCAAAAATGTTCTTCATTGAAACTACAGCTGTCTGTGTTGTAAGACCCTGAATTTTGTGAATTGTGCAGGCGAATGCTAGCTTTACAGGAAACTGTCTGCGTACCGCTCCTTTAAACTTCAGACTCTCCTCTGCTCTCTCAATATAAATCAGATCATCAGATGCTGCATTAGCACTGCGGGTGTTTCTTACAGACTGCCGGTTGTCCATTCTGAGCCTCAGTTTAATTATGTGTCCATCATTTTCAGATCTCACCACCTTTATCAGTATACCAAAAGCACTGTTGACCAAACCGTTTAGTGTCCAGGTTTCTGGTCAGCATCACTCGAGCTCCTTCAGCAACGTTCAGGGTGTCGGGTAAATCATTTCGCCCACCTGTAAATGGTTTGTCTCTTCGTGCCATTCTGCCTGTACGTTTATCCTTCTGGAAATCGTCTGCATTGATGATTATGATGTTTGAATGAAGCTTCTTGAGCATATCTGTGTTATGGGATTCCACATTCTTGTTGGTGGCATAAATGTGTAAGACCTCAATTGGACATTCTTGTGGTACAGTCACGGCCTGTGGCAACAAATCTCTGTCGCACCCGAGAAAGCTCATCTGTCTTTTCTTTCACTCTAATCCTGTTCAACATCTCTGCAAAGGCAACATCATCTCTCTGGCGCATAATCTCAGTTAGACTGATCATCTGAAAATGTTCCCGCCATAGGTCAATCTGTTCTGGATCATAAACACAGAGGTTTAGACTGTCGCACTGGTGGCAGCTGGTAAAAATCCCCAACAGCTAAAACGGACATTCCACCAAAAGGTCTCTGAGTGCCTTTGATTTGTTTCAGTCTTGCATCCACATAAGCAAAAAGGGGTTTTGAAACCATCGAAATATCATCAATAACAATAATTTCGGCATTCATAAGCTCAGATCTGACTTCATCCAGTTGGTTACCAAGTCCTTGAATGGGTGGTTTCAGACTCCTGGGTAGTTTGAGCAGGGAATGTAACGTAGAGCCATTGATAGAAAAAGCTGCTGTACCGGTAAATGAAGTCAGTAAAACAGTTGGATTTGATATGTCAGCTTCTTCTGCATTAGCAGGCAGTCTGCTCAGGATCTTTGATGCTTCAGAGTGAATACATTTAATCAGATGTGACTTTCCAGTTCCTGCACCACCGTTGACATAGAAGAACCTCAGATGGACCTCAGATGGTACACAGACCACATTACCACGTATGAGTCGTTGTCTGCCCTTTGGAAGTGGAATAATCTTAGAAAATGGTATGCATTTGGCAATCAGATGTCTCTCCAGAATGTTGAGATCACACAGTTCAGCTGGAATATCCTGCAGTTCTAAACCATTGACAACAGCATACCTTGGCATGCATCCACTTTTGAGGGAACTGTGACACGTGTGACAGATATACTCCTTTTTTTCTCTCAACAGGAAAGCTGCAGTGATCATTACATGCTTCACCACACATATGAGCAAATTTACCTGTTAGACACTGCTGAGCTACAGTTTGGTGTTTTGAGTAATTGTTTCTTTTGCAGATTTTCACCTGATTAGGAAAAGAAGCTTTTAGACAAACAGTACAAACATAAGATGGTGCTGACTTAATGTTTGATCTGAAACGAGATATGGCCTCATTCATTAAAGTGTTATCAGGATGACACTGTAAACTTTCAGCTGGTCGATGCATCTGATGATATTTTCTTTTTATGTTCACTGCACATCTGATATTATGCATCTGTCTAAAAGAAAAACCGTTCCAATATTTTACTCTCATTCGTTCTCTCATGTTGTCCTTGTGTTGTTGCTGAAATTGTCTCTCTTCTCCATAACGTTTAATGATGTAAGATTGTTTTTTCTGTCTAAATTCTTCACTTTCTTTATATAGTTTAGAAACATATGACCTCATGTAAGCTTTATGTTTCTCTCTGAATTCAGCATATGTTCTGTATATTCTTCTTATACGCTCTTTGTGCTTTTCTCTGAACATTTTTTTTATATGTCTTTATGGCACGCTCTTTTTTTCTCTCTCTAATTTTAGCACTTTCTCTATAAATTATTCTCATTCGTTCCTTCTGTTTTTCCTTGAATCCGTCTCTATAGATCCTTCTCATTTGCTCCTTCTGTTTTTCCTTAAAATCATCCCTTTCTCTATAGATCTTTCTCAGATGTTCTCTCTGTTTCTCTCTATATGTAGCATTTAGTTTATATAGATTTTTTGTACACTCTTTTCTTCTGTGACTTTCTACTGGAATTTTTTTTTCTTTGCCTTTAAAGCTTTCATCAAAAGTGTACATCTGCCTTTCCTTCTTTTTCTGATTTTCCTTTCTTTGTGGTAGTTTCTGTTCGGCCAATAATCTTCTCATTTTTCTCCTTTCCTGTTTATTACATTTTAGAAGTTTATGTAAGAGTTCCTCTGTTGTCTTGGTTGAACAGGAGGCAGTGTTTGAATCCTTCTGAGGAACAGAATTTGATGTTACCTGAGTTTCACTCACAGAAGATGCAGAGGTTTGATGGAGCAGAGATGCAGCAGCTGTCTCATTTAAATCCGTGCTGAATGACGTGACTTCAGTGGTTAAAGTTTCCGTCACAGTTTTCCATGTCTGCTCAGTGGATGTCTGGGAGATTAATTCATGCACAGGTTCATTTAAAGCTGGTGCTAGAACATTTGTAGCGGATTTCCTGTATTCGGTGGTTTGATTAGCATCTCTTTGGTCAGCAGCGTTTTCACTGTGAAACTCAATAGACTGTAGCTCATAAGTGCAGGCTGGTGCAATGCTAAAAATTCGGTATAAGCATTTGAGCCTGTCTATCATGTCGTTAAGACGTGTGAATTTTAACATAACTGCAGTTCCACCACTTACACCTAGCGACAATGGCATTCCTGTTGACTTACATGGGTGAGGGTCAAAATATGCGTATTCACCAGAAGTCAGCCTGCAAACTGCGATGACTGTTCCTCCCATGACTAGCAAAGCATAGCGAACATCTGAAGCAAAACACTTCAGGCTTCAGGCACTTTCCAGGCTCGGAAGGTGATCTGTACCATCAAATTTGCCGTAACGAGCAAACTGATACATGTCCACTTGATACTCGTGTTTGCGGCTGGTGACCACTGTGGGAAGCTCATGGCAGGCTAGAAACACGCTGTTCACAAACCTCTTTCTGGCATCTGAATACCGGTACACGGCATGGCCTTTGTCCAACACACAGTTAAGCTCTGCTCTGGTAATGAATTCATCCTCGTGCAAGAATGACAGGAAAACCAAACTGTTAGCCATGCATTGCTGATTCCTGTACTTTCCATACTTAGCAGAAGCCTGGCTTTGGGATGCACAGATGCTACTCACTCGTGGACGACTTTCACTGTTTGCAACTTGTACATGAGACAGTCCTGGAGCTTCTCCATCATGCTGCCTTTGCACAGTTACCTGGGGTTCAGTCTGGATTACCTGCTGTACTTTAGCATTTGGCACAGACGCCGAGTGAACACCTCTCTTTACCACATCTGCATAAGACACTGCGGCTGTCTGAGCGCTGCTCTGCACTTCTGGACTGGGAATACTTGTAACAGACACATTTACCTGTTCTTTCTGCTTTTGCCATCTAAGGTTCTGGGACTGCGACCTTTGACCTTTTCTTGGCATTTTGTGTAAATACAAACTGGACCTTACATGTATTTATACACAAATGTAAACAAAACTCAACCTCTCACGGGTCCTCTTGAAGCGTTCTCTCTCAGTCATGGTCTGCATCTGCGCCTCAGTCAATCCTTCCATATCCCTCATGTCACGGTCCCTGCAATTTAAAATGAAAACTTCCCCGGAAAACCCTCTTTTGCCCTATGTCAGCTTAGACATGCACAATAAAGTTGTGCATTGTCTCTTAAAAATTCCAGGGATTCTACCCTGGAGTAGTTTCCCTCCAGGCCTTGTCGTAAGAAAAAAAAACATTAGCCAGTGGTGTGTCCTGCTGTAAATCATGTGATTAGATCCCACGATTAACCCTCTGCTGTGGAAAAAGTGATGTAGATGTTAGCGCAGCGTATCTGTATGCACACTTTCTCACAGTGACATTTGCATTGTAAACAATACAAGGTCATGAATAACACACTGCTGGTAAATTCACAAAGACACAGAAAGGGGCATTTAAGAGGCAGTCGCAGCAGTTTTCATTGCCCAGCTCTACAACATCAAACTGAACCTGAGCCAGCTGATCACCATTGGGTACGTTGATTATTTTATGACACTGTTTGTTAGGAAGTCATGGATGTAGTCTTCAAGAATCCACTGTAACTGGTCTGTTTGCTCTGTAGAGTGACAGCAACGGTCTCCAGCATAGGAGCAGCAGGAATCCCGGCGACAGGAGCAGTGACGACTCTCTTTGTTCTGACTGCAGCCGGTTTACCTGTGGGGGACGCTTCCATCCTTGTGGTTATAGAATGGCTGCTGTGAGTTTTAGAAATGGACACGACACAAATAGTGAATAGTTTTGTCACAGATGGCCAAAGGAATCTCTTCTGCCTTCACTGATTCAGAAACTGAAAATATAGACGTACTGTATGAAAATAAAATTGAAAACAAAGCATTGTTATGTAGTTTTAATTTATTGTTTAGTTTAGCATGATTTTTTTCTTTTGTATTAACTTTCAGAGACCACTGCAACACTGTGGTGAATGTTTTTCAGAGACTGCATCGGTGTGGCACTTGTCTGTCATCTGTCCAGACATAAACGGGAAGAAATGGACCTGACAAGGTGATGTTCTAGATTAGCGGTCCCCAACTCTCGGGCCGGTGTGAGTCGTTTGGTACAGGGGTTCAGTGTGTCGTACAGTGAAATGGATCAGCTGTCAACAGAAATAAATATTATGGTGGTAGTTTAAAGTTCATATTTAAATTTAAAGTTCAAAATCTGCAGAGTGAAGCTTATACATTTACATTTT